>NW_015387042.1:156837-223501 GCF_001527695.2 Protobothrops mucrosquamatus
GGCCTAGGGGGGGGATTGTATAGGGATTTTAATAGGGATTTTATAACTTTTCTAAAAATAACAGGCTTATTTAATATATATTTTAATTGTTTTTAGATATTTATTGTATAGTTTCGTTTTTATTGCCTGTAAGCCGCCCTGAGTCCTTCGGGAGAAGGGCGGGGTATAAATTAAAGTAATAATAATAATAATAATAATATGTACAACAAATTTTGAAGATGCAACAGACAGATTCCATTTTCAGGTTGATAGTTCCTCTGTAGTCACAAAGAATATATCAGTAAAGAACAGTGTCATTCCAAAAAGGGAAAACAATCTTTGGGAAAAGAACAATCAGAGGTATCATCTTGAATCAAATATATTTTACTGGGGATGGTAGACTCTTGGTCGTATATGACAAAAAATACAGGAAATTGTGTTTGCTGCAACCATACTAAGTTGAGTTATTTGCTTAACACGATTGCAGATTATTTTGCACCTTCTTAACAGTCAAATAGATAGTACTGGAGTGTAGGCTTCAGTTAGGCTGCATATTAGCAACATTAATGTGGAAAAACAGGTGAATTAGGTTATTTTGAAACAAACTAAGTATGAAAGGATAGAGATGCATCAGACATGGTATCAGAAGAAAATGGGGCAGAACCACTTCATAAATTAATTCTGGGGAAAGGTATATGTGAGAACAAGTTTTTCTTAGGTTTGTCAATGTGCGGGTGGGTGGAAATAGGTCATAAAATATAATAAAACATGACAAAATAGCCAAAGGTCAGAATAGCCCAAGAACCATTTAAAAACTGTATAAACAAAACAAAACAAAAACTTTTGAGAAGAGTTACCATGGACATGTTTTTGGCTTCATACAAACTGAAAAGTCTACAAACCAAGATGTAGGTGTTCAAGTAATTGGCCAGTGGATTCCTATTGGATCAACTGAACAAAACTGAGAAAAAATCTTCTTTGTTCCAGCCAATTGCTATTAGGCTAGTGCCTGGATCACATTGAGTAAATGGGAAAACTAGGATGACAGCTGATTTTTTTTAATGATCCAGAATGTTATTTTAGGGCAGGATGTGATAGAATTTGTGCAGCTAACTATTGGCAAAAAAAAAAAAATCATATGAAATTTTAGACAGATACACATGAGTACAGCCTCCCCTCCTCTCATAGTTCCTTATTAATTTTCTTAATATGATGGACCTTGGAGAAAGGAATCAGGAATGGAGCTTGTGAGAATTAGCACACAGTGGGTTCAGATGGTTTAGTTCCACTTTGGAAAAATGAACATCTATTCTGAATTATCTCACTTCATTTTGTGATCTGATGTGATCATTTTGTGACCTTGATGAAATCCAGCATACATATTCTGCCATTTAATTAATTAATTAAATTTCTTTGCCGGCCATTTCACTGTTGAGGTGAATCTAGGCAGCTGACAATACTATACTTTTGATTCCTGAAAATTTCACAGTTTGGATACATATATCCATGAAGTTATATTTCCACAAAGGTGTTAAATATATCCTTTTAGCATTTACATTTACCTTTCTAGTAATAGCAATCCATATACTATTAAAACTTTTGTTCCCATAATCTTTAATGAGGCAAAATGGTGCAACAATTTTTGAACCAAGGTATCTCAAATGGACTTACTTACAGAACTGTCCAAAATCTGAGATCCATGATTCCAAATGGAGTAAAATCTGAGAAAGTTGTGGCTGCTTGAGGGAGTAAGGGTGTCTTTCTGATGCTTCCTGACAGCTTTCCAC
Source organism: Protobothrops mucrosquamatus (assembly GCF_001527695.2). NCBI lineage: Eukaryota > Metazoa > Chordata > Lepidosauria > Squamata > Viperidae > Protobothrops > Protobothrops mucrosquamatus. The sequence goes on from NW_015387042.1 coordinate 158,604, forward strand.
AAGGAAACTCAATACACCAGACAGAAGGAAGTTGGCTTTCTCCCTCTCCCACTGCTGTTTTGCCCACCTATGGTTATTCTGTTTTTCCCCCCTTTTTGGTAAGGACATATCTCTGAAACAATGACTAAATGGGTACAGGCTGTCTGAGTTCTAAATATATTATCCATAATATGGACCTGATATGAAATCATAAGAGAGTGATTATCCAGAATAACCATCATAATCAAGGACTTCACTTCAAACACTCCATTGGCTCAATTACATAGAATTGATGCTTAAGCTTGCACACCCCATAGAAGAAGAATATATATTTCTCTAATTTTTAGCATGAATTATTTATTACATTTATATCACACCTCATCCAGAGGGAATGACTGGTCCAAAATCACCCAGTGAATTTCTGAGCTGAGGTAGATCAGCCCTGGATCTCCTCATTCTTAGTCCACCTCCTTAACCACTACACCAGCATTCATAATGCAGAACAGACAAAATTCATAAAGAAGAAGTAGAAGTAGAGGAAAACAGATTAATTTATTTCTAATGCCAGTCTCTGCAGCGAGTAGCCAAAACAAAGTCAATTTTTAAAAAAAAAGAGATCAGGAGAGGAGAAAGATCAAGGGAATTATAAATCTGTTATTTAAATCTCTCTCCAGGATACACTGATCAAAAGCATTATTCAATTTTAAAAAGTATCAGACCTACTCTTTTTCTTTAAAAAAAATGAATAGAAGTGGCTTCTGAAAAAGTTGAGTCTTGAATTTGTATAATCTTTTAAAGCTTTGGAGAATGTCAATAAATGGGTAAAACAATATTCTGGCAACAATATTCTGTTTATTTGGATTTGCAAAATGTTTTTGACAAATTCCTTCACAAAAGACTCCTAAAGTCACAGACAATTACATTTGGGGATTTTTTTTTAGCTTGGAAATAAAATGAACGAGGATCTAATTGCTAAAAATGTTTAACCTCTAATATTTACAAATGTTTAACATGATGCCAATCTTAAATAGAAGAGCTGAAAAAACCATTCTCCTTCAAACTGCATTACAAACCATGGCTCATCCTATGGAGTTGAATGGCAGGAGATTTTGGAAAGCCTTTTTTTTTAAAAAAAATGTATTTACACAATGCACATTTAAAATTATTTTATTATCAAGAGTAATAACTCTAATACAAAGGAAATAGAAATAAATTCATAGAAAACAAAGCTATAAGCACTGCATGTCAAGAAGGTTAAATCTCCCTATCAAAGTCAATGTGTCTTTTAATCTCAGTTGAGATGAAGGAATCCAGTAGAAATCACAATAATGCTTACAGCACAAATACATTATTGTTGCAATAACATCATGATGCAAACAACATCATTTGCCCCCCTCTCAGATGTGCATAAAAACAATGATGCTTTTGTACTCAAGCCTGACTAATGGAATTCTTCAAGTGCTTTTTAACCACATGGAAATAAAATGCTTCACTAATTAAACCTTTGGCCTATTTTTTTTTTTAAGAAATGGGTATCAAAATTATTACCCTGATGATGTAATTGTTTTATATATTTAAAATATGGTGAAGTTCAAACTGGCAGAAACTGTTTTGACTAACATTTTCAAAGTAAGACACGTGTCTAGTATAAGCAGATAAATTTACCTCAACATAATTTATAAAAATCTCAAGGTAGCTTCTGAAAAATGTTAAAGGTCAATAAGTAAAGAGTTTGCATTTATATAATGCAGAAACCTGTTTGGATTAAGATAAACTAGCATCTGACATTAAGACACATTTAGGAAGTGACAATGTATAGCACTAAAAATAAAGGAAGGCAATCGAGGAAAACACACTGATCTCATCAATCCCCATTATCTCTCATTTTATTCATTCAACGCTATGCTGGATGTGTGTATTGTCTGTTGAAGAGAAGCAAAAGCAGTAAGCTCTCTGGCTGCTTTCAGATTTAGTCCGAATGAATGCAAACTGTCACGTGGGACATAGGCAAGCAATGACGTGAAATTCTGCTCCGTCAGAAGACAGCATCTGTCAAAAGCCCACATTTAAACTGCTGCCTTCCTGTGCAGCAGCTGAGGAACTACGGATTGGATTTTTGCGAACAAAACCTTCAGCTAAATCCCTTTTCTTCCTCACATCTTTCAACTCATCCTTTTGGGTTACTGCCTAGCAACAATGAAGAAAGTGGGCTAAATCTTATTATCAAATGTCGGAGAACAGCTCCTGATTCTAGCTAGTTCTTGCTGCTTTGCCTCACATCGCCACTAGAAATATGGATACTGAAGAGAGAACACAGCACTGCATTGTCCAAGAAGGGAACCACCAACTGTAAAAGCTTCAATGCTTCTTTTGTCAGCAGCAGCAGACAATGTCTGCGAGGATGGAAGCTAGAAGTGCTGCTTCCGTCTCTTGAGAGATGACCACAGAAAAATCAAGACAAGCAGATTGGTGATCCGGGAAGGAAGCAGAACAGGAAGCATACAGATGGACACAGTGGATACCTTGAAAAGCAGTCTCGGGCAGCAGGCTGTTGGGGGGAGGGAGATGAAAGCATGGCTGATAGCATCTTTTTGGCTGAAGGGATGGTGTGCCAAAACTACTTGCAGTGGTCACAATCTTTTCATGCTACAAATGGCCTGAACAAGGAAGGTATGTTAAATCATTGTATGATATTTCATCCAAGTGCATAATTTCTTAACAGAATAGACAGCATTGTCATCCACTCACCTAGAAGTCAGAGTTAATGCTTCCATGGATGATTAACTGTGTTAATGTATATATTTATATAATGTATATATACGCAGGGCTTTTTGTGTGCACAGTTGCTAAAAATGTGACTGGATTGAAATGTGCTTATTGAGAAAACCCTCACCTGTAATCTACTGTTAAGACTGGGGAGATTAGAAAAATGAGAAAGACAGGCAAAGAAAGACTAATAGCAATAACTGAGTTATATAAAAAAATCTCCTTCATCCTCTCTGTCTTAAAAAATATCAGGTAATCAAACTAGGAACAATTTGACTAGTTTGAGTAACACTAGTAACACAGCTATTATGTGACATATTCTGAAAACCATCAGAGCAGACTTAGGCAGTCCAGTAAGTTCAATAGCATCTTCAACCTTTCAAGGTTTGATTCACTCCCTCAGTCCCTAACACTGGGTGCCATCTGACTATTATTAGCAGCCACACCTGATTTGACATACACAATCCTCTAAAAGGGCTCCGAAGAAAAGGATAGTGATTTGGGATTTGAGCGTCAGGATCAACTGGGTATAAATATCAATAACCATCAGAATTCTCAGAAGGAAGCATCAATATACTGTTTCCTTCAAGATGGGGGTATATATCACATCATCATAAGTTTTGAGTAGCATGTGATGTTTTGGGCTGTATAGTAATAAAAAGCTGTTATTAAACAATTAAATTGCCAGCATTGATAATCAATTAAACTTGATGGTTTTGTATGAAATGCTTACTGGAAAAAACACAGGTTACTTATCTGCAATAAAAAATGAAGACCTCAGTCTATTGAAATTTTAATACTGCTTTACTGCTTGAGTCCTTCTCTTCCAAAACCCAAGCCAACAACTAATGCTAAATCATTAATAACTATTAAGCATAAATGTGTATAATAATACAGAGAAAAATAAATAAATCTGGTTTTGAGAGAATAATAGGACAAAATGTGAGGTAAATTACAAGAATAGAATAAACAGCCTGAGAACATGTATTTTTAAATATCTATCATATATAATGTTTAAAAACCCTTAGTCAAAAAATAAGTTGCTTTACATTCCATGGATTTTTATTTAAATGATTAGGATTTTAAAATGACTAATGAAGATTCCCCCACCTGGTAAGTCTCAATGCAGGTATGTCAAAACTAATATCAGGCCCTCTTTAATACAGACATTAAAATTTTTGCCCTGCTTAATAGATCAAATTTCATTTTTCCTTATTTCCCTCCCAAATATTCTGAGTACTGACTGGAGCTCTCAAGAGATAAAAATAAATTATGGGCAACTTAAATATGCAAGTCCATAACCAAAACAAAATAACATCAATTTAGTATTCAATCTGAGCTGAGCACCTGAAACTTGAGGAGGCATTCAGCATAGCTTTTTAATGTAGGCCATGATCCAAAGTGGCCCACTTATGATATGAGAGCAAGCACTAGCTTTCACAGCTCCATTCTTGTTTATCTCAGTACCATGTAGTTTCCTGACCCTCAAGAGTGGCTTTGGCGATGCTTGAAACTGAGAAAGATCCAGAGTGCATGTGATGCCACAGTGTTTTGGATCCTAAACTAGTAAACATTTTGTATTCTGCGGAGAAACCAACTTTAAAATGTACATGCATCTATGTATCTTGACACATTATACTAACTACATTGTAGGCATATTAAAATCTTAAAATAAGTGCCCTCCCTTGTTACAAAATTGTAACATGATACATGCAAAAATATTAAGTAACTGATATAATTGCTAATTTTCTTACAAACCTAATGTAATTGTTTTCAGCTAGGATTATGTTAAGTATTTTATGTATTATTTGACTGGATATAATGTAATATATCAATATTTAAAGCACCTTATTATAATATAATTGAGTGACATATGCTTTTAAGAACAAAAGATTGTCCTTTTCTGTGCACTATTAAGTGTACTAAGGATGTGGCTGTAATGAATAAATATCATATTTAAATACTTAAATACAGGAAACTTAGCTCAAATAAAATCTAATTCTAAAAAGGCATAAGCTTAGAGGAAGTCTTTACGGTGTCCTCCATATAGTTGCACCAGTTAACTATCTCAAGTAATTAATACATATTAATATACAATCAAATCATCCAAAAAGGTGATTTTAATTTATTAATTTTTAAATTAAAAAATGTAAATTATAAATCAGAAATTATTAAAATATAATGTTAGAATTGATCCAGGGCTTTTGTGGATGTTTAAACTTGAAGCCTTTCAAGTTCAAAGGGGCTAGTTTAATAGGATATTTATTGTTCCAGAGAAAAGAGTTTTGAGAATTTTCATTTATAGCTCAAGGATGGTATAAGTTTTACAAAGATGTACAGCAACCTACAATTCAAAGCTAAGCCTACTACTTGCTCCTCCTAGTGGTAGTTAGTATGATTAACTGGAGCTTTTGTTCTGAATGACAGAAAATACTTCTTTTCAGACACCAAAAGATTTAACATGTATTCCATACTGTACTGAATTTTCCTTAATGTCTACTGAAAAAATTAAAAGACTGCATTCCCATTTATTTCCAACTGTTTTTGCTACTGCATATTTAAGTTCCTATTTGAGATAACACCATGTTTAAGGCTAATTTAACATCATAATCCCTCTCAATCACATTTTTAAAATGAGAAACTGACATTGAATATGCCATCCATGCAAAACAGTACTCTTTTAAATGAAAAAGAAAATGTCGAAATAGGCTTTAAGAGGCAACAAAGTCATTAATTATAGTGTAAATTTACATTTTAAAAAGTATTATTTCTTATTAAAAATGTACATATGACTTTTCCTCCTGCTCAGAGCCCCAGCATTTAAAACAAATAAGAAAGGTGATGTGTGGAATCACAAATCAATTTGCATTGTGTTAAAAAAAGCTCAGTTGAGGATAATATTTGAGTTTTAATATGCAGTATCATGAAACTTCCATATTACCTTTACTCACGAATACAAAAATGAAGTAATAGTGAGAAATGTTTTATAAAATTTTAGTTATGACCTACCAATAATATTTAAATATTGCTTATAGTATCTGATATGTGTATCTTTTCTATGAAGACTGATTTATTTCTAGGAATGCATAGGGAACGGGTCTGTATGTGCAAGTATACAGTTAAAATTCCAAATGAATTGCAACAGTTTTTAGAAGCGAAGGGGTTATTTAATGTGATTTTTTGAGTATAATATAATCATGTAAAGAAAATAATATCCAACTCTATTATAACCTTTTAAGCACATTTAAAAGGATTAAAACCACTTATGAATCAAAATGTTCAATATTTGTTGGTTCTGAAGGATATTTAAGTGCGTTATTTGCATCCTGAAAATTAATTTTAAAAAGTGCATATTCTCACTGACTTTCTGGACACAGGAGGGGCCAATGGAAACTAGCCAAGCAACATACTATGACTAACAGGATTCTGCTATAATCAATCATTTACGACTGCCCCTCTATCAATGTATGACAATTTCCCAAGAGACACTGAGACTAGATACTGTGAATCATACTAGTAATGCATTCAAATTAGCTTTAATTAATTCACATATTCCTGCCAGTGGGTACCAAGTTCTTTATATTTGATCTTTACCGAGAACCTGTATGTTGGTTTGACTCAAGTCATTAATCATCTTGCTCCAAGCAAACCTATTTTAAAACATATATCCCAATAAGTAAGTATATGGGATTGTAGCAACCCTGTTATTAGAAAATACTTAAAAAAAAAAGTAACAAGAACTATACCCAAGAACTTCAGTGGCAGATACAAAAGGGATTCTTGAAGATAGAAAGTTTTAAAACCACAGGCACATAATCTTCTTTTGTATCGGTACCATATATTACTCTTATAGCTTTTAAAACAGATTGAACAAATCAAAAGCTTAAAAACAGCAAACTGGGCAAGTACTGGGTATGGATTTGAAGAATATGAGTTCAAAACCTGCAGGGCTTAGAAGTAATCAAGAAAATTTGCGAGCTAACTTACCAACTGTAAAAAGGGAATAAATAACCAAGATGGTTTGGATGCCAAACCAATAAATAAGAAATAATTTGAAAAATTAACAATAGTGCACAAGTTACTAACATTGTTTACTCTTTCTCTTAAAAACCCTTCTTCTTTTTCATATGCTCCTTATAAAATGAAAGCAACCTTTGAAAAGCTATTCACTTAAATCTCATTTGATTTTTTGCAGAGCTTGCCAGTCACTAGCCATCTGCCTATAAAAGACGCAAGATGAATTCCATGAAATAGCAGTGGATCCCAACAAAGAAAGCATTTCCTTCAATCATTCTCATATCCATTATTGGATACTTACAACATGCTTCAGTGGAGAAGGCGGCATTGCTGCTTTGCCAAGATGACCTGGAATACCAAACGGTCTCTCTTTCGCACACACTTCATTGGTCTACTCTCTCTTGTGTTCCTTTTTGCTATATTTCTGTTTTTTAATCACCATGATTGGCTGCCTGGGAGAGTTGGATACAAAGAAAACCCTGTGGCATATACTACACGAGGATTTAGATCAACAAAAAGTGAAACAAACCACAGTTCTTTAAGGACCATTTGGAAAGATGCAGTCCCTCAAACCCTGAGGCCACAGATGATTAATTCCAATGATACAGGAGCGTCACCTCAGGGAGTTACTGGTTTAGAGAACACGCTCAGTGCTAATGGGAGTATATACAACGCAAAAGGAACTGGGCATCCAGCTACATATCATTTTAAATACATCATCAATGAGCCTGAAAAATGCCAGGAATCAAGTCCGTTCCTAATACTTCTTATAGCTGCAGAACCAGGCCAGGTGGAACCTCGGCAAGCCATCAGGCAAACCTGGGGGAATGAAAGCCTGGCACCTGGAATTCAAATAGTTCGGATTTTTTTGCTAGGTTTAAGTATTAAATTAAATGGATACCTTCAGCAAGCCATCCTAGAAGAAAGCAGGCAATACCATGATATTATCCAACAAGAATACTTGGATACTTATTACAACTTAACAATTAAAACACTCATGGGGATGAACTGGGTGGCCACCTACTGCCCAAACGTTCCATATGTTATGAAAACTGACAGCGACATGTTTGTAAATACAGAGTATTTAATACATAAGCTTTTGAAGCCAGAGCTGCCTCCCCGGCAAAAATACTTTACTGGCTATCTAATGAGGGGGTATGCACCTAATCGGAACAAAGACAGTAAGTGGTACATGCCACCTGATCTGTACCCAAGCGAACGCTACCCTGTATTCTGCTCTGGAACTGGCTATGTGTTTTCTGGAGATTTAGCGGGAAGAATTTTTAAGGTTTCACTGAGTATCAGACGGTTGCATTTAGAAGATGTATATGTAGGCATCTGTCTTGCCAAACTGAGAATTGACCCAATGCCCCCACCCAATGAGTTTGTCTTCAATCACTGGCGGGTTTCTTATTCCAGCTGTAAATATAGTCATCTAATTACCTCCCATCAGTTCCAGCCTAGCGAACTGATCAAATACTGGAACCACTTGCAACAGAATAAGCACAATGCCTGTGCCAACACAGCAAAAGAAAAAGCAGGAAAATATCGTCATCGTAAACTGCACTAGAAAGAACTTTTCTAAAAATTACTGCAAAATGTAAAAAGAAAAATCCAGTCGAAAGCATGTACAGCGGGGGGGGGGGGAGGGAACGATGTGCTTAAGGGGGAGATATTTAAGATGAAGCACTTAATGTGTGAAAATTATTTTTTTAATTTTAAAAAATTATCTAATTCTTTAAAATATTACAAAAAGAATATTAACCAAAAGGTTTTCAATGGCAGGAAAGAGAAAGGCGGTATCAAGATATTTGTGTTAATGTGCAATAATAAGCATGCACAGCTTGGTGGTACAATTGCTATTTTATGTGCCAATAAAATTCACTACGCAAATATTCTATATTAATTTAATTTTTAAAAGATTATTTTAAAAAATGAAAGAGAGTGAAAAACATAACTGAAAAAATACAAATCAAATTCCTTCCATTGATTGAAATTTCAGCTGAATATACATAATTTTCAAACATGATTTTATGTGGCACCAATGCTATCAGAGGTTTTAAAGAATTCCCTTGCTCCAGTAGAGATAATGTCTTGAAATAAGAACACTGACCACTATATAAAATCTCATATGGATCACAGCTTGCCTCATTGAAATATTCTTAATGAACTGTTTTCTTGTAAAACAAGCCCTTTCAATAGTGAAAACACTTTGATTGCCATATAAGGCACACCGTTATTTCTTGACAATTTTTACCTAATATTTTAGTGATATATCAAAATAGAAAGGAACTACTTTTAAAGACTAAGTGACAATATACTAAATTCAAAAGCTATATTTACATATTTCCTTTGGAAAATATATAACAATCTACATATTTTTTTAAAAAAATAAGTATGTCTCAGGTTTCCTGTGATGTCATCTATTTTTTCCGTTCACCTAACAGCACCCATTCAACAAGAATTTCTCTAGTTAACTAAAGTATTCTCTCTCCATACACACACACTATATATATATATATAAGTATATAGTATAAAGTATACATAAAATAGATAGTTTAAGATTAACTAATAATGTTCTCCATAATGTCTCTCTATTTAATCCTGACATTTGGTGAATAAGCAGGTTTTAAAATTTATCAATGACACATTGACATTCTATTAAGGTTCTTTAACAGAACTTTTCTGCAGCTTCAAATTGGCAAAATGTATTAATATAAATGCTAAACTGTTGAGATCATTGCTTTATTGTTTATAACCAAACTTCAAGCTTAGAGATGTTATGATTTCATACTTCAAAGATCTAACTAAACAAAACAAGAGCCATCACCAGGAAACTCAACTCAGTCCTTCAGAATACTCATGAAAAGCAAATACTATATTTGCAAAATAGGTGAACATTCTCCAGAGGTTTCTCTTCATGCAATGATCTAGGCCAGTGATGGCGAACCTTTTAGAGACTGAGTGCCCAAACTGCAACCCAAAACCCACTTATGCATCATCGGGTGCTGGGTGGGTGTGGCCATTGCCTGGGTGTGGCCCATTGGGTGGGTGTGACCCATTGGGTGGGCGTGGCTGCAGTGGTAAAGGAAGACTGGGTAGGACTAAAAAGTTCAATCAATCAATTTCAACTTTGCAAGATCTTTTTTTTTCTGCGAGAAGTTAAAATTGACTGATTGATTGAACCTTTTTTTTATTTGCACACGGCGGCGGAGGCCTAAAGCGAAAAGGTTTTATAAAACCCAGCTGAAGGACTAGGACTGGGGCGACGGTGTGCGTGCCCACAGAGAAGTCTCTGAGTGCCGCCTCTGGCACCCGTGCCATAGGTTCGCCACTACTGATCTAGGCTACCACCAGTATGAATACTTTTCAACTTCTATCTTTCAGTCTGGCATACTAGAAGTTTTATTTTATCAACATAATCTTGTTTTGGGCAGGAGTGTTACTGTTCAATTATTCTCAAACTGCAGTTCCTATACTTCCTTTCCATTGGCAATGGTACCCAGAGTTAATAGTTATAGAGGTCAAAAACAACCAGAGGGCCATGAAGCACCATCCACACCATCCTTGATTTAGAAATGTATTTAACAAAGTAGCAGAGAAATGAAAACTGGAAAACAGAAAAAATCATATTTATCCCATCCAGTGCCTTTCTGAAGAATTTATACATGCCCATCCTATTTCTAATGTGGAATTGAAAAATTCCACTGGCTGTTTTTGCCCATGATAAATCTAATTAATTATGTATGCAGTATTCTTATTACCTACAAGCATTAAAATCTACTTCATACCCAACTTGGGAGAAATTGCCTCATTGGTTTACTTGTACTAGCTGAAATATGAGCTCATTAAAAGGAAATCAAGCCACAGAAAGTTGAAAAATAGTATGGAACATTCATTGTTCCTATATTGATGTAGTGGATTTAACAGGGGAATACATCATAGTACCTGTTGTTTGTCCTCATCCTCCATTAAATAAAGTACTATCAGATGATACTCCTTCATAAGGGGTTAGGTTTCTCACTCATAATAAAAAAAATGTACTAGAAAACCAGGAATAAGCAGTTTCCTTTACACAACAAAATCTACAGTATCTGAAATCAGATTTGTGTTCATAGATACCGCTTCATTGTAATCTGATTTTTATATTTCTACAGTTAACTAAACCACATTTTGTAAGCATTAAAACAAAACAAACTGTTCAAAATCAAAATGGCATGTTTTTCCATTAAAGCAACAATAAATAGTTTCAATAAGCTTAACACATGTATTTTAGTTAAAAATAAGAAAAACTGGTGGGGGGGGAAGCAAGGGATACAATATGTGTTGTGACGCAAACCTTGGCTCTTATATATTTGTATGCAATATCACAATGCAAGTATGAAATAGCAGAGCTTGGGTTGTACAAACGGTTCATTATTTGGTATCATCATGGCTAACTGTGGACACTTATGCACAGGACTGAAAATGTTTCTGCTCCCTCTAGTAATGTTACAACATTATTACTACATTCTCTACAGATTTAGGAAACATTCTGATCCTTTGCATATAAACCAGACATTTCTCCATTTAGAAGATTCACCAAAATTAGAGCAGGGCAGAACACCAGAATCTGACTTATAATCAGGAATAAACCATCATAAAGAAGATCTCCAAGACAAAATAACAAAGCAAGGTACTAGTAAATGTGCCTGCCTAAAAAGGTCTTCACCATCAAGCATGGCTTATGGCATGTTTAGAGTCTACCAAGTTGTGAGTCCAACATGCCATATAATTGTGACCAAGAGCGTTTTAGTAATCAGATCTGATATTTTTCTCTGTTTTCTTCCACTGGGCTACATTCATTCTCCATCAACTATAAAAAGTCATGATTACTAGTTTTTAAACATGTAACTATTAAAAAAAGAATGATCTGGCCAGTGAATTCACCAAAACTTTAAAAGTGCACAAATATTTTGTGAATGTAGAAATGCGAGCACTAACACAAAAATGACTGATCGTATCTAGCAAATATTGTCACTCCATTTCTAATTGTTCATTTCATTGTTTTCCCATTTACCAAATCATCATAGCATATTAGTTTGTATCTTAGGACAATATTCCATGTAGTTATTGACATGGACTACAACCTGAAAAGATAATGATTATGGAAGGCTTTCAATAACATAAAATCCCGAAAAGATGTATATCCAAAGATACAAATTTGCACTTTAAATTCATCATAAAAATAGGAAAGATAACTTAGCTGGGGAAAAAAAATCTATTTCAGATTTGGAAGAAACACTGCCACAATAAAAAAAGTAACATGTTTAACTTTTTAAAAACCTTTTACATTTTCTTGACTTTAAGTCAATATATTTTGGTGAGAGGAAGAACACACTATGAAAAAAATGCCCCAGCTTCTCTTCCTCCCATTGTTTTCTAAGGGCTTGCTCTTCCCTTTTCAATTTATATAGGCTCTGTCTGAAGGGGAAATTTAGAAGGGAGTTAAAGACACCAGATCTGAGCAGTGGAGAAGCAGACAGATATATTAGCCCTGACTAAGCTGTAACAACTGAGATGATGACATGGAATAATAGCATCTTTTCCACAGCTAGAAGGGGTGGAGATCAGTGGGACAGACCATTCCTGAGCAATAGAAGAGACCTTGTAAAGCCTGTCTACGAGCCTCTTTCATCTCAACAAGACTCACCCAGTGCAGCCCCAACACCCAGCAGTTACAAAGTACCAGTCATATGAGTGCCAAAGAGCCTCGAAAAAGCAAAGAACAGCAGCTATGGAGTTGTTGCTGCCACCAGCACAAAGGACAAGCTGCAGCAGCCTATGACAATCCTATTAACCCTTCACCCAGCAATTGGTCCACAGAGACGATGCAAGTGACTGTGGAGACAGTGAGTTGTGAGAGAACTCACAATGGCTTAGAAAGTAGAACTAGAAGAGATTAAAAAGGATAAAGACCTCAGGTATTATAAAATCCTTGAATGGTCTTATACATTTCATGGCTAGCTTTGTGAATGTTCATGCTTTTGTGATCAAAGACAGACAGAGGGGCATGCAAAGAAACATGGAAGTGCAGCAGCTAGGATGCCCTCAGGTGGGAGAAGGGGAGGAAACTCTTCCACATTTGGGTCACAATCCAGAAGGATTAACTCTTATTTGATGTATCCCATGGGCTGACTACATTAATTTGGCAGACAATCATTTGTTGTATCCCACTGAAGAAGTGTTATTATGTAAAGGTAGAAAACACATCACTGATCCCTAAAAATTTAGCTACTGAAATAGTTTTTGAATGCTTAAACAAGGAAAATAAAATGTCATATTTTTTGAATATGCTTTGCATTCTTAAAACAAACACAAGCCTGTGCAGTTGCTAATTCCAGTGAAGGGAAACACAGCAGAGTGAGAGGTCAACTTCTATTTCCATGTCAAAATATCAAACAGCGTTGCAATTACCTTGATTGCAGCCATATTTAACAACACTCTGAGTAGATATAATAGCAGAGGAGGAAACTGACATGAAAGCATAATAGTAGGTTGATAATTCTAAAGTAAATCTACATAGAAATCAGTCAATGAATATTAAACTACAAAGGAAGCAAGAATATACTAAATGTTGAAGTACATTTTTATTTAAAGGGGAAATGTTAATTGTGGCCCTTAGTGAAGAACAACTCAAAGAGATGTAAACTAACTACAGAGACAGCATCCTTTTCATAGTCAAATAGAAGGCTCTGAACAATTTACCATATTGTCATCATGTTCTTATGATGCTATCCCATGGCAACAGTTGTAAGAGGTCTCTTGTAAGTATTTAATATCTAATAGTTTCACAACAAAGCCAACTAAACAATGGTAGGGACAGAATAGAACTGAGATTGTTTAACTCAGTATTGTTGTATATTAAAACTATTTCCCTGGTTACAGTGGGACTTATGCCTTATGAACAGAACAATTCATGAATAGTGATAACATATAATTCTGCTAATTTTAAAAACTATGAATTTATTAAATTTATAGGCTGCACTAATTTATATGACATTGGGTGGGTTAAAAAATACATCAATAACAATAATAACAATGCAGCCTATATAAATCAAAAGAACATCTGGAAAAAAGATAATCAATTAAACAACCACATTTACAACCAAAATATCTCACAGAGGATCTGCCCTCCATTCTAATCAAGAGTCTGGGGACAAAGCCAGGTTTTAAGGGCTGCCTTGAATAATATTAACAATATTACTCTAGATTACCCCAGATTGCAGTACTAATTGGAGCTTTTAGACGGGAGCTTGAGAAATGTCAGGTATTCCAGATGGCAGGTACCAGGGCAAAGAAGTACAGCAAAGTGCATCTTCAATTAGCACTGCAATCTGAGATAATCTAGACTGTCACATTTTTTCTAGAAGGTAACGTTCAAAAAGTCCTCATTCAGTCAGGTGGACTCTATTTTCTGATCTTGTGGACTGTCCCCCAAAATGATCAGCTTTCAACAGCAGCAGTAATCTCTAGTCATTGCCTGTGCAGCAGCCACCTTCCAGCTGCATTAAAAAAAAGGCACCCTGTTGATCATCCACCTCCTGCACTCTGTTCTGGAACTGACCAATTTAGAAACTTTGATAAGAACAAGAACTAATTCTTCAATCTCGCTGCTATCTATCTTCTGAAGGCCAAAGAACGTTGCCTTCCCCATCTTGTCCATCTTCTTGTCACTCTTCACTTTTTAATGGTTATAGCAGCAGTACTTTTGTATTTCCCTACAGGCCCTCTTGCTGATATATCACCAGCAGAACCTCCTCTCAGTCCACAAATCACTCACATTACAAGGACACATGGCTCTTTCCATGGCTTCTGACTAAAACAATCAAAGACATTGCCCTCCTTCACTTCTTCCCAAATTTTCATACCCTCCATTTTCACCGACACAAACAAAATAACTAATCTAGCTTAATAGTTTTCAAAGAAGCTGAAATATTACTGTTGTACTCCCCCCCCCCCCCCCAAATAGTCTCTACTACATCAGCCTCAGAATTAGTTTACCTACCAATCCTCTTTTTCGGGATACCTGCTTTTTTTCTTCTTTCCTTACTACTTCTTCTTTATTGTTTTCCTTTCAACTGCCTCTTTTAAAGCTTTTTCCCCCTGTCCTTATGCACCCAATGGTTCCTATCCTTCAACTGATTTCTCTTTTTGATTTCAACGCTATTTAACTACCAAGGCTTTTGCTACTAGATTCAACTCTGATCTCTTTCTCATGGAGGCATGTCAGAATCCAGAAAACAAAGCAAAACAGAAAGCATCTTGCATTTATCTCAGGCCACTTACATATAGGATGGATTCTTGTGTGGACTGGAACAATTCAAAACTGCTTGAAAGAAAAAAAACTCCTGAGAGATTAAGAGGTGTTAAGGCACAGTCTGCCATGGCAACATGTCTGATGGACCTGGGAGAATCTATGAATAAAGCAGCCTATATATCTCATTCTATGAAAACTATCATAAACATCAGCTCATAAATTCTTAATATAGAAGTGGATGACACATTTTCTTCTATGGTTATTTCTCTCAGTACTCTGAATATCAGAATCACCATCAGTAAAGAATACAGACATGGCAACACAAATATTTAAACCCTGCTAAAGAATTAATAGCTTTAATGTCCTGAAATTAAATCTATTTGAACTGCAATGGAAACCTACCAAAACTAGTAAGGCCAGTGGTCACTATTTGTGTTTGTTTAAAAGCATTCTAGAAATAACAGAAATATTAGAGGACTTCCTGTTTTGCGCTTGTAGCACATGGCTGTGCGAGAGCGGATCTCCGCTCCCCACGGCTAGTTTCATACTGCCAGGAAGACCCTAGATGGGTCTGAAGTCACCCTGAAGGCAACGTTTTGACAAAGTCCCATTCGTCATCTTCAGGCTGGTGTCTTCAGCTTCGTGCTTCTAGGAGTAATGTGTGATCGCAGCTGTTTCTTCCTTTTAACTGCCAGTGGGGTTTGAACTGATTGGGTGGGAGCGTGGCTGTGTTCTGATTGGGTGGAGGTGTGTTCTGATTGGTTAAGGAGCTTGGCTGTGCTCTGATTGGATGGGGTGTTGGCTGTGCTCTGATTGGATGGGGGAGTGTTCTGTTTGGGTGGGGGCTTTGTTGTGCTCAGGTTAGTCTGAGGTGCAGGGGGATTTGAGATGGTGAGCTTCATTGCTGTTGTTTGGCTTCGTGTTCGTGGTCGTGCCACATCTTTATGGTGGGTGTCAGTTTGCTTCATGTATGGATTGGAGGGGTTTAAAGTGGCTAATGATGCAGCTGTGGACTGGCTTCTAGTTTGTGGTCGTGCCTCATCATCTGTGTGGGTTTGGGTTTGCTTTTTGNGTTTTTCTATCTCGATGGCTTCTCTGATTATTCTGTTGTTAAAGTGTTCAGTTTTGGCAATAGTTCTGGTCTTTTTAAAGTCAATTTTATTTCACATTGTTCATTTTTATTTGAAACAAAAGACCCTAAACACTTCAGATTTTCTTTGCAGAAAAAAAACCTGCTTCCTTTATCAGTATAATCCTATACATGTTTATTTGGAAATAAGTTCCACTGAGCAAAATGAAACTTCCTTTGAAGTCTTAAAATAGCCCAGAACTGCACGTAGTATTCCAAATGTTCATCCCATAAATTGGTATTATGACTGCACTTTAGTTTTCAGTTCTTCCTTATACAATGGGGTCCATTAAAATCAAAGAAACACTGCAAAATGCACTGAGGGTGCTGATAAGTGTATGATCACTTCACAAATTGTATTAAGTGTAAATGTTAAGAGAATGCCTGAATCTACATGAGAGGAAAAGAGGTGTGAATTGGCTGCAGACATTCCTGATTGAGCAGGGGTTGGACTAGAAGACCTCCAAGATCCCTTCCAACCCAAATAATTTGTTATTCTATTATTTTACAGATATAAGACCTCCCATGATTCTGATGTGAGGTAAAGGATCTGCAATCTTTACTTATCTGTAAACTGGAATAGTCTTTTGTTTATAATCTAATCTATAGTCTAATAATAATTATATAAACATAACGGAAATCTCCAGTATTCCAAGGGAAAAACAAATGTAAGAGCCACTGTAGTTACGTCAGTAAAAGGAATAATATACAGGAGGGATGTCCAATTTTTACTCAGTGATATTAAAAGTATATTACAGTTTAAAGGTCATAATTTTACCCGTTAGGACTACATTTAGTTAAGACTTAGCAATGTGAAACGATGGATCAAGTCTTAAAATATCTACAAATATCCCAATATAATATTCAACTTTGAATTTGCCTAAATATTTAAATTATAAAACTGTGCTTTATTAAATTTTCTTATTTCAACCCTGCCATTTTTGGTTGGTTGAAAATATAGTTTACAATATTTAAACATAAAAGATTGACTGATAAAGAACAGCTAAATTTTTCTAAGTTTAAACTTTTTGAAAAAGTACAACAATGTACATAATACCAATGTAAAAAGGTCAGACTGTTTCTAATTTTCAGTGCATTTCCAGACAAGCTAACGAAATGCTTCTTTGAGTTGACCTTTGTAAACAATATCAAAATTTCCTAAACCCATTTTTTTACATACTGTATGCTAATATTATAAATAAATAATAATAATACTTTACTTGGAACAATTTACATTCTGAAGCAATACTTTTAATACCATCAAACAACATCTCCCTATCTTAGGTCTTTGGGAAAGACTTAATAGGGAGATAAAAACCCCAAATTTAGTTAAATATATGGCTCATTGTGCGACATCCATCTAAAAATAATAAATATACATGGTAGACTTCAAGAAAGCCAATTCCAACAAGCTTAGAAAAGTATTAAATGAGAACCCATTGACAAATATCTTTGAAGGCAGGATGGGGACATCTTAAAAACAAGATATCGAAAATATAATCACACACCACTCCATTGATTGGAAAAAATGCTGGGTGCACTTAGGACATGTCTATGGATGACCAGGAAGCTTTCGGCTGAACTAAGAAGTACAATAATAACAAATAACATATGTAAGAAATGGTAAATGAATGAAGTTGCCAAGGAAGCAGGCCACCAAATACCTTTTATCCACAAAGGGGAACTATATTCCACTGGACCAAGCAAAAATGAGGAAAAAGCGAACAGTGGTAACACAAGATTAACAAAGAGATATTACAAACCCCCTAAATATCTTAAAGGTTGCCAGGGTCAAATCAGTTACATCTGAAAGTCTTGAAGGATGTTGTGGTCATCATTGTGAAGCCCCTTTCTCTGAACTTTGAGAAATCATCAAAGACAAATTTACTTCCATAAAATTAGAGAAGCAAATGTTTTTATTTTCAAAAAGGAGAAAAACGGTAACTGACCAATTTGGTGTCATTACTGGGCAAAATGCTATATTAGATTACCAATTCTAATAGAGTTGGTATGCAACATTTAAAAAAAAATAGAGTGCTTGGCAGAATGCAACTTGAATTTATCAAAAACAAGTCAAGGCAAACAAGCTTAATCTCCTTTTTGACATAACAACCAATTTAGTTTACTTCAAGAATGTCTGAACTCTATCAAAGCATCTGACGCATCTGACAAAGTCTTCTGTAGATCCTAGTAGACAAGATGGAAAAATATGGGCTCGATTATGTTACTATTTGATGAATACAGAGTCAGTGGAACAGCTGAATTCTATGAGTGTACATCAATGGCTTGGTGACAAATGGGAAGGAAGTGATAAATAAATAGCAAATCATGTTCAAATTATTTACAAACGACACTGATTAGAAAATGATTATCAAATATGTGAATGATCTGTAAAAGTATAAGGATAGCAAACACCATGGGAGGAGAGCATGAAAGCTTAGAAGGATTTTGAAAAGCAGGACACTGACCAAAAACTAGGAAAATTAATTTCAACGGGGATAAAAATGCAAAGTGTAGGATAAAAGAGGCAGGGAACATATAAAAAAGATCTGGTTTTTCTGATGAATCACAAACTGAACATAAGCCAGCAGTGTGACAAAACTGTGAAAAAAGCAAATGCAATCCTAAACTGCATCAACAGAAGTATAATGTCAAGATGAAGAGATGTCAGTATTCACACCTGGAATACTTGTCCATTTCTGGATGTCATATTTTTCAAAAGATATTAAAAATGTATATCCAGAAAAATAATCAATAGAGTAAAGGACTGGAAAGGAAAATATGAGAGAACATTAGAGGTGCTGTGCATATTTAGCCTGGAGGGTAGACATTTGTGGAGAGATACAATAGTTTTCTTCAAATACCTAAAGGGCTGCCATGTAGAAAAGGAGACAAATTTGTTCTAAGTTGTTCTAGAATCCATGACAAGAACAATGGGTTTAAATTACAAGGATGAAGGTTTTGGTTGGATATCAAGAAAAAAAAATCTAACTGTAAGAACTATTCAACTATGGAACAGATTTCCTCAGGTAACAGATTCTTCAAATCTGGAGATATTTAAACAGATACTGGATGCGAACTGACGTGGATAATATAGTAATATGAATTTTGGCCCTGGGCAGGCGATTGGCCTAGATCAGGGGTAGGCAACCTTGGCTCTTTTATGACTTGTGGACTTCAACTCCCAGATGCTGGCTCAGGAATTCTGGGAGTTGAAGTCCACGTGTCATAAAAGAGCCAAGGTTGCCTACCCCTGGCCTAGATGATTTCCAAGAGCCCTTCAAATCCTTACATTCTGCAGAATAAGATTTTCAAGACTTATTTGCAAAATTGAAGCTAAACATAATCATTTTCTATACTTATTACATATAATAAGCACATAAAAGTAAACCATAAATTCAGGAAGAGTGATTTGCAATTATGAAATGACATTTATTAGCTAATTCACAGAGAGTTCCTAAATCTTAAGAGAATTATGAATATGAATTATAGTAACCACTATCCATTTTAATGTTACATAAATTACAATTCATATTTCCTTCAGTCTGCATAACAATTGCAATCTGTAGATATGGATGGGTCAAGTTTGAGAAAACAGAATGATCATATACTGTATAATACCACATTTTTTGTTGTTTTTCATTAACAGAATCTAAGCAACCTAACCACTCATGTATCTAGCCTATGGTTATCACTAATATATGGAAAATAATTAATGTTCCCAACAAAATATTTTATTTCTGATATCTAAGAATATTTTGGTTGGTATTCCACATAGTACACAAGCTAGGTCAAAACTTTGGTTAGTTCTTTAGTTTTATTTGCTTTTTTAAAAGTCTACAATCTGAACTACAGGAAGACTGAAAATGACATAAAAGTCTATTTTCCATGATGGGAAAGTTAAGCAGGTTAACACTAATTGGTTTTGATACAGTCAAAACCAATATTCTAAGCATTATTTTATATTCCAATTAGTGAAAGTAAACCAAAAAATAAATGCACAGATTTTTAGACTGGTAGTGGTGTCTATTCATCAGTTATGTAGGTATACAGATGGCAAAACTCTTTAATGAGGATTTTATATTAGTTCTGTATCATCTATCCTACTCGCATGGAGATCAAAATAGCGTTTGTTTGTGAACACTAAGCTCACTTCCATAAAAACAGAGATCTTAAGACAAACTCAGGCTAAAACATAATTTTAAGAATGTTCTGATTTCAGCTGTTCAGGAAATTGACAACATGAACACAAATTGTCCTTTTGAAAGAACGTTCATTTATATGCAACTGCTGTTATTTAACCTGATCATTTGTTACATGTCAGAATATATTATAAATATCATACTATTACAAATTCTACCTTTCCAGGAAAAAATGGTTTCCCAATGAATTGCAGAATTCAAGAATGTCAAAGGAGAAGGAACATATACCCTTAGCTGTATTCAAGTCTGTCTCAGGATAATTTACATTTGTTGCCATGCAACACAGACATTTCTCATTGTAGAAAGCCATACATCTGTAAGATGCATTTTGAACATTTTTTTTCAAACAGTATTGCAACAAATAAACTCAGCCAATATGGTTTACTTACCGTTACAGACTTCAAAGTCATTCCATGGTAGGTGCCCATAGTGTCAATCTTGAAACCTTCCGTCTCTATGAAATTAAAAACAAAAACAAAACCCAAAAGTTTTAATGAGCATTCTCATATTTAAATCCTACAGCAACTAAGACAAATCACAATAAAGGAAACTGATCCAATGTAAACTTTGGTTTTGTTTTCAAGGAAAAAAGGCCACATAGAGAAACAATATTCTTATGATAGTTAAATATATCTCAAACAAACTAAAAGTTCAGGTGGTTTGGAACAATGGATATTAGTAATCCATTTCTTTGCTTTTCTACTCTCTTCCATCTCCAGTAATAGTTTTAGAATTTTTTTAGATTCATTAACTGAAATAAATAGTTATTATATTGCTAAGCAAATTGCAGCCTTTTAAAGCATTCTTAGAAATTGGTAGGTGACTGTCAGACTTCATATACTGGTTTGTTTCTTTACTCTTCAGATATTTGAGTGTATACCATCCCTGAACTCAGCAACCATCAATGGCAGAAATTTCAAGAAATCAACAATTTATACTGTTGATTGCAATATTAACTATCTAGAAATCCTATCTTTGCAGAAGAATAGCTGCTACAGAACACAGTAATCCAGCCATACATACACAAACATACAAACACATGCTCACCCTTAGCACATACACAAGTGCATGTGTGTATCTTGAGTTTTGGAAGGGTAGTAGCGAGCAACCTTACCAGTTTAACTTCTGACAAATGTTTGGCAATCAACCATATCTATCATGGAAAACATATTGTGAAAGTCCCCGAGTTATGTTCTTAAACTCTAAATGTGCTCTGTATGCCATAAACTATAATTTAGACATCATAATGAAAAGGTTCATACATTTTTTGTAATCAACTCAAAAAAGGGTATGTTTAGCCGCTGTGTCAATCAAGTGTTGCTTTAGTCCGCCTTCCTTGGTTAATAGCAACGTATGTCATGCTGCACTATCTGCATCACAATGTTATAAATAAGGCAATATTTTACAACAAGTATAGCCAATTTCATGAATATATATATTTCCTAGAAAATGAGAAGTTTTCCTGGAAAAAAGTATCTCATTTCCTAACAGGAAAAATGCCTAAAAGTAATACTTGTAGTACAGAATGACTTCTTCCAGGTTTCTCCTATCCCTTTCTATAAGGTAACTATGACCCACAGTACCATTCTTTAAAACATGGTTGTGACATGCAAGAAGTATATACCAGCTTAAACAACAACAAAACTAAAGAAAAGCGAATACCACAATCTCAACCCAAATCAAGAAAAAATGGATGTCAAACAGTATTTTCAAAGCAATTCTCAGCCTCTTATAATAAGAAATTTACCAGTTTTAAAAATTATTTTTGCCATCATTTCCCCAAATATCATCTGAATAACAATAAAGACTAGGATACTATGATTTTAGAATACATTAATAAGCTAAGAACAAGATAGTCTTAGTCTTTTTTGACAGCAACTTAGAAAGCCTTTTACCAGCATCTAAGTTACTATTTTACATAACTTTTTGTTGAATGAACAGTCTTTATAAGGTTATAAAGTTAAAAACCCTCAACAACTATAAATATTATCAAACCTGTTAAAGCATTTTTTTCAAACATCTCTTAATTGAGCATATTCAGTTGTGTAGACTCAGATGCCAGAAAATTTATGTAGCTTATCTGAACAAGTTATAAAAGTTTATATAAATTTCAGTATTATGACTTTCTTAATCAAAGATACAAAAGTGTTTAGATATGACACATAATCAGTTACTGTTCTCATGCTTAACAACTGATTTTTCCATTTGCATTTAATACTTGCTAATGGAACTAAATTTACAGGTTTATTCATCGTACCATCTAATCTTTAGTTTAAGGCATGCCTCAGAATGTAATGTTTTATATAGTGAACATTTGCTTCTAAGGCCAATTTTATCTATTTTAAAGTGCACTTAATAATACAGTACATTAGATATACTGGAAACGTAAATGGATTTTAGAAACAGTTAGTAATTGAATATATATTTGAGTGAATATATGAACATAAGAAGCTGTCTTATATTGATTAAGGCAGTGTTTTTAAAGAAATAAACAGGGAAGAAATTGTAATCAATCCTACTACTTGGGTTCTATTTTCTGGAGTTGTCTGGAACTTACTCAAGATTTCTCCTGCATTTATATGTTCACATCAATGAACCATGGTATTCTTTTTTTTTATTTAAGAATTTTAATTATAATAATTACAAACCAATACAAACCAAAAAGAGAGGGAAGAGAAAAAAGAATAAAAAGTACAGTCAAAGAGAGGGAGGGAGAGGGGAGGGAAGGGAGCTCAATCTTTATCACAAGTACCGGTATAAAGAAATATAAACTTCACCCCCTGTAAATTTCATCCCATGTCCCATTCTTTATCTATAGGAAAATCCATAAAATATCAACTTTTCAAACCTGATGTCAGCAAAAAAAAAAAGTCCAGAAAGAGTTGCTAGAATACTACAAAAAATGTTTTATTTTAATCTTGTTAAACCAATTTTATATTCCCTCCTTTAACTTCTAACAGTCTTAATCTTTAATTCAATTAAACATTGTCATAGGATTTTATTTCTCTTCAATTCTTTATCCAATTGCAGTTTTCTTCAAGGCTTTAAGAAGCCTCTTTTGTAAATTCAATTAAAAATATATATTTTTCAGGTCATTCTCTTGGTTTTATCATTTATAATTCCTTTTTAACTTTTAAAAATTCAGCCAGATTCTTTCCTATATCCAGTAAAATATACTTTTCCAAATCATTCTTTTGGTCTGTCAGTTGTAGTTCCACATTCCTTACTTTCTCTACCTCATCTAATAGCATTTGTTCTACATCTGTCATTCCTTCCTTAACATCTTTTAGGCACAGTCTACCCATAAAAGCAGAGAACATTATTGACAATGTTGACACTGTAATTATTGTAATTTCCAACATCTGATTCCATTCTTTAAAGATCTCTTTTAATGTTCCCTATGTTGTCACAGTATTTTCCTCCAGTATCCGTTGATTAAAATTTCATCTATTTCATTCAGAATAGTCAAGATAAGTATGTTTACTAGGAGACATGATTTTTTTTATAGTTAATTCTAAAATATTATAGTAAAAAAAATCTATTTTCCAAATATATCTGGTCCCTGGATCTGTTTATAACTTTCTTTGATCAAATCATATTTAGCTTTTTGTTGTTTATTACAAACTCCAAATTTTTAAGCTTGTAATTATTATTTTTTTAATTCAGAATTGAAGATAAACTCAATGAACATGATGAAGAATTTTCAATCCTTTCATTGTAAAGATTTCTAATTCAGAGGTCCCCAACCTTTTGGGCACCAGGGACCGGTTCCACGGAGAGAGGTTTTTCTGCGGACCAGAGGGTGTGTGGTTTTGTGTGCTGCCTGTATCTTGCAGATGGGGCTTTGCTTGTTTGTGTGGACCATTTGCTGGCATGCCGCGGCCCAGTACTGGTCCACGGACCGGAGGTTGGAGACCCCTGTTCTAATAGTTTTCCAATAGTTAATAGAAAATTTCCAAAAGTGATTGGAAAGATAGGTTTGCGAACTTTTAAAATCTCCATCGTAGTTGTAGCAAGACAGCTGATCCCATTATCTTCTGGCAGAAAATCACTGTCCTGAGGGACACATGTGGGCAATCTCTACCTTCTCCTTTTCTGGAAAGATTCAAGGAAATTGGTCTACTCACTAGTTCCTTGGTCTTTGCTGTGCTCATTCATTCTGTTTTTACAGAGCCGTTTTCAATTTGCCATACCTTCCCCAGAAATCCTCTATGGCATTTTTCCAATAAGTACATTTTCTGAGTATCCATCTACCCAAATAAATAAATATTACTTTAAAATTTTATGCTTGACAAAGCCACATATTTCCACAATTCTTCTCAATGATCTTATGTGGATTTTTTTTCATGTTTACTTATTTTATATATTTATGCTGTTGAATTCCACTAGCATTAGAATATCTTAAAATTTCCTGTTCATTTTCCTATCTTTAGTAAGTGGTACCAAGATACATAAATACATTTATTTGGTCTAGTTTTTTTCCAGCATCTAATTGTTTACTCCATTTTCCTTAACTATCTTGCTCTCTGATACATTATTTTTCAGATAATCTATTGTTTCAGATTCTCAGTTGACAATATGGCAAAATTTGTATATAAAACAAGAGATAAATTCATGTCCCCAACTAGCATATATCCATGCACGGAACAGAGTTTGGATCTTCAGGGTGGCATTATATATTTATCTGTAAATACTTTTAATGCATACATAAAACATTATAGGTATTCCCCAACTTACCATCACTGAACTATGTTCAAAGTTACGATAGCTGTAGAAAGGGTGCTTTACGACCCATAAAGCACATCTAACTGTTATAAAACACTGCACTGTCCCTCTCATATTCACATGATTATGACCTGGATGCTTGACAACCTGATTGCAACTGATTGCCAAGTGCTCTGCAATAAAAGAGCAGTCATCTTCTGCACATAGAAAGGAATCAGCTCCTCTGATGTGATGGAGAAACAGAGTTCAGATCCCAAAGATCCAAGCTCCATACTTTCTGTCCACTGTTCCTTCCTGTGTACAGAGGAGAGTTAAACTCTTTCAGCAAGTGGAGAAACATTCTTCAGTTCCCAAATATCAGAGCTCCTTTCCTGCAATCTATCACAGCAGATCCCTTCTGTGCATGTAGGAAGCTGAACTTAGCAGACAGCTCTTTCACTCATCTGGTTAACAATCCAAGTGATCACTTAAGGACTGCATCTGGAAATGTTGGGATTGCGGTTATTTACTGAAGCAGTAGTATGGGCATCTTGGTTAAGGACCACTTTGTTCAATTATCTAATTGTGTTGTAAATTGAAATCTAGTTGGACCACATCTTAATTCCTCTTAATGTTGTACCATTTTCTAAACTCTCCATTTACTCTCACACAGACGACTGCAGGGAAATTTCAATTCTCCCCCTAACCTATCTTCTTCCCATCTCTGCCCTTTTTGCTGGCTTGCACAGTGGCACATTTCAATGGTGGTGACAGCACTGGGGCTGAAGTAGAAGTCGAGGGCCTTTAGCAGTCTTGGCCAGCTGCCACTTCCTCCAGGCCTGTATTTCCCTGCACTCTTATGCAGCCTCCCTAAATCTCATTGTGCCTCTCTCACACTTTGAACATTTCCTTACACCTCTGCACACACTTACCCTTTCCTTTCTCAAACTCTTGCACCTTCCTTGAGGCTTGGAATACTTCCCTTGCATCCTCATGCATCCCCTTCCCTAAGAGTTGCAACTCTCCCATACCTGGGACTTGCAACTTCCTGCCAGCTTCCCTACTTAGTTGTGGAAACCTGGCAGGAAGTCACCTCAAATAATGATTATAAGATTCGGTTAATGACAGCAACTCAAACTACAGGGATTGCCATCACTAAGCAACGTAGTCACACTTTACAACTGCATTGCTTAGTGATGGAAATTTACTCCCAATTGTTGTTGTAAGTCAAGAACTACCTGATCTCTGAATGGCTACTTTTTCCCTACACTTTTGTCCCATTCTCTCAGAAAATCATTCAATGCTTTTCTCTCATTCCCTTCAACTAAAACAATAATTCCACCCTCCTTACTCTTTGAGTAGAAGTTATTGTTGTGGCCCCACTCATATGATATGTAGCATTCCTAGCTAACAGTACTAGTCAGTTTCTGGCACATTTGAGCTACTATAAGTGCACATATAGAGGATGCCTTTCTTGAAGGAAGGGTGGCACACTTGTATGTAATTACAATTAAATTATGACTGACCCCAAAATTAATTGCAATTATAATTATACACAAAGTTCTATTTCAGCTGGATTTATTTCTACAAATAGGCTATAAGACAGGGTGGTTAGCAGACTTGGTATCAGTAATGAAACATCCTTTGTCTAAAGCTGTGAATAGGCAGAACTTTTTAAAGAGCAATTAAACTAAACCTGGCGATGAACCGTAATATTGGCCCCCATTAAATAATAATTCTTGGTGTTGATATCACAGAAAGCATTGGATAATTTTATTCAACAATTCAAAAGCATAAATTGCAGGTAATTGTTCAGGATAGATGAGCTTGCAATATGTATGCACATTTATTTCAACAATATGATAAGAAATAGTATTTTCTCTAAGTAAGACTAGCAGACTGAACCTCCCTTAAGAATTCTTTCTTACCATTCTTACTAAAGAATAGGCTGGTGTACAATAAATTATGATAATAGATATAAAACTGGTGAAATATGTTAGAATTGGCCATGAGAATTTATAGGAGTTTAAAGACTATGTTCCCTTTGGCTGAATTAACCATTTAGTTTCTGACTGTTGTCTAAAAGCCATAAGGAAAACTTATTTTGAAGTTATTTAACAATTTAGATTTGATTTGATTGCTCACTTTGATTCCTTCTATTCTCTGCTTTATCATCAGCATAATTAAACCAGCACAGTAATTTATCAGGAAGTCATGGATTGTGATAACTTGAACAAGCTTGAACTGACACATTCTACCTCCTAAGTACAAACGAGCAAAACATGGAAAAATTGTCATCATGCCTTCGAATGTCTGTTTCATCAAACATATGAAACTATGGCTTCTAACTATAGACAACAAATCAAAATTTTATTTTAGTTGACATAACACACCTCACTGTAGGATCTGTATGTAACTAAATATGGACATGGATATCTAGGTATCAACAATATAATATTGGAATTAAATAAATAAATCCTTTGAAATCAAATATTTATTTATTAATCATATTGGCTCACTCTCTGATGTCATTCCAGGTGACATGAAGGCCCTTAAAGTGGCCAGTGAGGCATAGTGGACCTGGGGTGCAGGAGGGTACCCCAGAGTCCCAGCATAAAATTTAACTTAATTCCTGTAGTATTATTGCATAAATCGTGGTTGAACATTTCAAAGATTGTCCCATATTCTATATTATCTCAGTTGCAGCTTTTTCTAGACCTAACAAGGTTAAAGAAGACATCAGACAATGGATAGAGGATACCAAGTTTCAGAATGACTTGAGCCAAGCTATTAACCAGCCAGTCCCGAAGACACACAGGCTCACCCCTGCAAAACATCTGGGTGGACTTGGAAACTTGTTCTTCACAGTATTTATCAAATGAATTAACCATTACATGGCTTGAATATTACACCAGTGAACATTTTATCTGTATCTGGATTTAAGAAAACAGGAGAATCTTAAATTTCTGGACTATTGTCCTGGTGTTAGAACTGGTACTTTTTTTAAAGTTCTGTCTCACAATGGAACAGTAATATGTTCCATAGGGTTGTGTAATCTACAACTGTGAAGATCCTCAAGGAGATGCTTAATTTGGCAAGTGAATGAGCCTTCTGAAACCAGTTTCTGGAGCAAAATGATCACCTTGCTTTTAAAAGCAAAGCAAAATAGTTATTCTCTGCTACAATCTCCTACAGCCTTATCTTTGCCAGAAGAGATAAGAATTTTGTTGGCTTTGCATCATGAAGAACTTTGCTGAGGTAACCAAAGCCATTTTCCATAATCTACTATCAGTGCAATTGCTCTCAATTTAGAATGATAATAATTGCTTAGTGCTATTTTAAGAATTTAACTAGTTAATAAAAACAATGCTAACCAATATTATATAATACTTGTAAGATTTTGAGATTTTTTTAGAATGGTTTATCAGAGAAAATGCTGAATGTTTCTAAGAAATATGAAAACTTGCAATTATATAAGTTTGATGTAATAGGAAATTTCCTATTTGGATTTTTCTTTTCATCGCGCATGCAGCCCCTCTGCATGCATGGCAGGCTGGTGCCCTCGCGCACAGCTCAACTTCCGCAATGGCGGGCTGGGACACACCAGTGCACGTGCGCACCTGCTAAAAAATTCTAAAGGGGAAACTCAATTAGGTAACTAGGAGTTTTAAAAGGGATTTTAAGGGAAAGGGAGAATTCACAATAGGCTTTCTAACCTGCTTTTGACTGAGAGCCAAACCTGACACGTCGTCAAGAGCTGAGACCAAGTTAAAGACTGGACAGCAAGAGGGGGCGTGTCAAGTTTGACTACTTGGTCTCAAGAGCAGGCATCCAATGAAAACTCATCTGTGAATTCTCCATCTCCCGTACTGGAGAATTTCCTATTTGGATTTTTCTTTTCATCGCGCATGCAGCCCCTGCATGCATGGCAGGCTGGTGCCCTCACGCACAGCTCAACTTCCGCAATGGCGGGCTGGGACACACCAGTGCACGTGCGCACCGGCCCACTACTAGCATAAGTTGAGCTGCGTGCACACGCACTCTGACCAGCCACACATGCAGCCCAATTCCAAATAAGCTACAGCTCGGTAATGGATTGCAGTCTTGTGGTTGGGGACTCCTACTATAAAGTACATATTTCTTACACAATCCTTCAATGTTTCACACAAACTGTTCAGTCATAAAAATGTGGATTGTCTGCTTGGCAGAATCCTTATCAAGGAAAATATGACATAGAAACCTTATAAAAATAACTGCTATAAATTATATACTGAATGTCTACAGACCATTTTTTATTATTCCATCAAAAACATGAAACAAGTCAGAATGAGGCTAAAGAAACTCAACGCTACTGATCTTTAATAGCTGAGGCCACCATAGTAGAAAGCAAACTTCCCAGTACCCTCATTCCAATTCATTTACTTATTTCTATGTAGATAAAGCTGATTTCATGTATACAGAGAAACATAAAAAAATCTGCACACAAGGACTTTCTTCCAATGTGGGTAAAACTCCATCTTCAAACATTGAGAGAAAAATCTTAGCTTGCTGACAAGGATCTAACAGACGAACAATTTTAATGTATCTTAAATAGACTGCTTTACTCCACTGAGCACATGCAAATATACGTCCATGTGACATATTCAATAGCTGACTGAAAGAAATATGGAGCTTTTTATTTCCTTATCCTTTTTTCCTTCTATCTATTTTTGCATTCATTATAATATTTTGTACTTGTACAGCTTCACCACATGACTTTTCATAAAGTGAACAATTAAATAAAACCATAGATGAGTGTTTGAACTGGCTTTGAAGATAAAAACAAAATTTAAAGCAGTTAAGAAAACTATTAGAATTAATTTGTATGGAATGAGAAGATGAGATAAAAATTACCGATAATATAGTACTGAAAAGATACAGAAGTAACAAGATAGTAAAAGCAGCAACAGCAGCACTGACAATGAGGGCAGTAAAACAAGAGATGATAGTTGTATGTCTGTACTGTAAGTCTGTACTGTTTTTACAATTAATCCCATTTTCCATACATTTGGTGTGCCATAGAATGAAAATTATTTTTATTAGGTAGCAACTATTCCAATCCCCCAATTTTAAAAATGTGTTTTTTAAAAAATGATGAGAGAGGGGAAGAATACCACATCATCAATCTCCAGTCTACAACACAATCCTTTCAACACTTCTAAGAAGGTTTCACACCCATTTGCACTACTCAGGTGACCCTGACGACACAGGAAAGTCTTCAGGGGCATCAACTCTAAAAGAATACAATAAAAGAATACAAATGACCAGCTGTCTGCAAGGAGTATAAATCCTTCCATTCCCCACCATCCAGTCAGAGCTGAAGAAGCTTCTTGGATGAGAAGCGAAATGTTTTCAAAGAAAAAACAAGGAAGTCCAGTTGCCTCTTGAAAAAGCACCTTTAGGACAACCATGACCTGGAGAACTGAAAATCTCCATAGACATTTATATTCTAAAATATTTGATCTTTTAAAATCTTTTAAAATAGTGTTTGTCTGAATTAGTACATAGAATTGAGTAGGAAGGGACTTTAAAAAATTACAAATTCTTGCAGAATTTATAATATTTAAAAATAAATTATGGCACAGAATCACAACTAAAAATATCAAATATAAAATCCCATAATGGAAAGAAAAGTTGCATATGAAACTTCTAAAGAATGCAAAATCTTGGATCAGTATTGAAAGACTATGAGATACTACATGACCACTGATTAAATAAATCATCCATGACATACATCAATAATTTACAAATGTATTCTGAAAATCTAATTTCAAGTTGTCACAAATGCAGCAAGGGTACATTCATTGCATTGATTAAAACATTATTTGCTTCTTTATTTGCAGCTTCAAATAGAAAATTCTAGGCAGGTGACAATACAGTAAAAATATAAAACAATGCAAAACAATACATGAATTCAAACACATTCCACCAAGATGGATGTCTTTAAGTGGCAACTGAGATTAAAGGTTGGGTGGAATAAGCCCAACCTTGAAGTAACATGACTGCCTTGTATAGACTTGCCCAAGTACAAATTTCTTAAGTATGGGGCCATAATAATAATAAAAAATAACATAAAATTATATCACCATTACCCAACCGATGAAAAATGAAATAATAATGAAATTGTTCACCAAAATAAAATAAGCAATCAGTATTTTTAAGGCACCATGATGCTATGAACTTTTCATTCCAACCACCCTCTTCTTTCACCAGTTTTATCTATGTTTATAAATAATGTACAAATCATCGTTTTACTCTTCACAGAGAAAAAAGGTTAAGAATTGACAGATATTCCAAATAGAAGGAACAAAGTTATTTATACCATACTATTTATGCGCACACCAAATCCTTGCTAGTTTACCAGTATTATAGATAATAAGGCAAGCAGGACATTTATATGGCTAGGCCCAGAATAATAAGTTTAAAAATAAAAACATTCATTTGGACAAATGATTGGTTGGAAATATATAATTATTTGCATCTGTATGCACATAAGCACATAGAACTGAATTTGCTAAAACAGCATAGAAGAAAAGGTACATAGTTTTGACTTAATAAGAAGGTATTTTTTTATTAAATATATGCTGCTTGATTTTGAAACAATTTCTTCCTATTTCCCAGCTGTTGTGTGAAAATAAAATAATAAAATAAAATATATATTATGGATATTGTTCCAGAATCTTCTTCTTTTCAGTTCTTAGCTTTTATCAATCATCCATAAGCTTCTCAAGGAATGATTGCAATATAGAACAGCTAACTGGTCACATCTCATATATACACAAATACACTAGGAAAATGACAATAGATGAACTTGAACAATTTAATGGTTATGCTTTCTGAAAATCAGAGTGTTATATGCATGTGGTATAAAGGCAAGATTCTGTTGAATAACAACTTAAAACATCCTAGATACTGTATATCACTAATAGAAAAGTAAAACATAAAAGATCACTCTGGTTTTTCTGCTTCATACTTCCCCCCCCAAAAAAGCAACTCCTCCCCCAGTTGCTCACTGTTTTTAGCAGAGGTGAAGTAGAAAGATGATTTGGGATTGCATCTAAATCAATACTGTATAAAGCATAAATTTAGGAGAATACCGAGCTCTAGTATCATTACAGCAAACAATAAGTATAGTGAAAATAAAAACAAAATGATAAAGTTGGCATTTAGTTATTTTGATTACTTCAATATTATTTTCTAGAGTCAAAACTGGCAACTCCAAAAATTTCAAAATGTATGTGTTTCTTTCATTGTGGTGTACGCTCTTACCTTCCTTCCCTTTAAATCTTTCCTGATCATATCTGTTATAGGCAGCTGGAATAGGTTGCTTGTTTCTTAAAGTTGGATCCTGAAAATAAAGGAAAAGGTGATTTGGTATCAGTTACATTTATTTGCAAACATTTTATATTTATGCCTGAATAGTATAGATAACACACAAATCATTTAATATATAGATACCTTCAAAGAAAGTTAATTTTCAATCTAATTTACTCTGAATATCACACTAACACTGGTTATAAGTTTCCTTGTTCAGTGTCTTCATAATTTTGGTTGCTTAACAAGTGGTCACTGAGCGAAGACACACACACACTCCTCTCTTTATATAACAACAACATCAACAACAATAATAACGTTGGAAGGGACCTTGGAAGTCATCTAGTCCAAACCCCTGCTCAGGCAGTAAACCCTATACCATTTCAGACAAACAGTTATCCAGTCTCTTCTTAAAAACTTCCAGTCCTGGAGCATTCACAACTTCTGGAGGCAGGTTGTTCCACTAATTAATTGTTCTAACTGTCAGGAAGTTTCTCCTTAGTTCTAGGTTGCTTCTCTCTTTGATTAGTTTCCATCCATTGTTTCTTGTCCTGCCCTCAGGTGCTTTGGAGAATAACTTGACTCCCTTTTCTTTGTGGCAACCCCTGAGATATTGGACACACTGCTATCGTGTCACCCCTAATCCTTCTCTTCATTAAACTAGACTTACCCAATTCCAGCAACTTATATGTTTTAGCCGCCAGTCCCCTAATCATCTTTGTTGCTCTTCCCTATACTCTTTCTAGAGTCTCAACGTCTTTTTTACATACATACATACATACATACATACATACATACATACATATCCCTAATTATACCAAAAATGTGAATCCTGAATAAATCCATATAATAGAAATAAAATAGTCCAAGCACCAGGATAATATTAAAACAAAAACTGTTTAATACAAAAGCTAAAGCTAAGCTTTCGTTGGCCAACACTGCCGACATCATCAGAGCACAATACAAGATTACTGGGGAGTCCTTTTTATATTGCCGGACGGCTCTGCGCCTGGCTTCTCGATCTAGTCATCGGTCCGTCCGTTCTCTCTACTTGGTTTGTTCTTAAAGGGCTTGCATCTCTTGCTGTGTTGGTATCTTCCGAGGTTACTATTTTCTTTTTCCTGGGCTCAATCACTTTCTTTCTGCTAGCATACGCCGGTTGCTTTCGCTCGCTTGCACTTCCCCCCTTTTTTGGTTCTATTCCGGGGTCCATCTGATCTTCCTTAATGGGGTTGTGCACATGTGTGCTCGGGGGAGGGGGTATATTGAGTGGATCCGGGCGTCTATCAGGGTAGTCTCTGATGGATATGCTCCTACGTGTGTTCTCCCACTCCGGAGCGCTGCCTTCTTCCGTGAACCTCCATGGGTATATTGATCCACTTCTGGTCATTCCCCCATCTTAAAGTACTTTACTGTTCGATCGTTCATTGGGTTTTTCGATCCCCCCTTCATCATTTTGCCCTTCTTGCATGCGTGCAGGGTCCCGTGGCGTGGCTTTCCATCATTTGCTCATGGATCTCTTTTTTGTTGTCGTCGGTGGAGTGTCTCGTCCCTCCCCTCTTGTTAGCGGGGGTCGTGGTGCGGGTGCCCCGTGGGTTGTCATCCAGCCATCCGTGTTGTTCGCATCCATCATTATTTCTCCTTGTTGTGGGGTGGATTGGAGTGTCTATGGGGAGTGTTTTTTGTGTCTTCTCTACTCCCCTTGTAGGATATGTTCTGAGTTCGTTATCGCACAAAAGGACTACCTCCTCCATCTCCTCTTCCCTCTGATCTTGTGGGGGATGTGCAAATTGCCTTCGTTGTGAACTATGGTGTTGTTTTTCCCATATCTTAAGTGTTTGGTATGCTATGAATTAGCAAACGATGAAGGGGGGCTCGAAAAACCCAATGAACGATTGAGCAGTAAAGGTCCTTAAGATGGGGGGAAGAACCAGAAGTGGATCAATATACCCACGGAGGTTCACGGAAGAAGGCAGCGCTCCGGAGTGGGAGAACACACGTAGCAGCATATCCATCAGAGAATACCGATAGATGCCTGGATCCACTCAATATACCCCTCCCCCGAGCACACATGTGCACAACCCCGTTAAGGAAGATCAGATGGACCCCGGAATAGAACCAAAAAAGGGGGGAAGTGCAAGCAAGTGAAAGCAACCGGCGTATGCTAGCAGAAAGAAAGTGATTGAGCCCAGGAAAAAGAAAATAGTAACCTCAGAAGATACCAACACAGCAAGAGATGCATGCCCTTTAAAAACAAACCAAGTAGAGAGAACGGACAGACCGATGACTACATTGAGAAGCCGGGCGCAGAGCCGTCCGGCAATATAAAAAGGACTCCCAGTAATCTTGTATTGTGCTCTGATGATGTCGGCAGTGTTGGCCAATGAAAGCTTAGCTTTAGCTTTTGTATTAAACAGTTTTTGTTTTAATATTATCCTAGTGCTCGGACTATTTTATTTCTATTTATATATATATATATGTGTGTGTGTGTGTTTGTGTGTGTGTGTGTGTGTGTGTATCCTTCAGCAAAATAATTTCTAATTAAGCACTATGAATTTAGGTGTGCAAATTATATATAAACTTTGAAGAGTGTAGATGTTCATTCTAAAGGCTCAATACATTTCAGTTCCTCCATTCTTAGGAAAGCATTTATTTTGAAATCTCATGCATACAGTATTTATTCCTAAGTAAAGTGATTATTTCTACTGACTTAATTTGTATAAAATATACCAAAGCCAATTGCCATGACAAAACACATAGTAAAGTGTTAAATACAGTATGTAGTTCACAATTAAATACATGTACATAACATTTTTTCTTTGATTAAAGAAAAATGAAGGCAAATAAAAAAGAAAGAATTCCCAATTTTATTTATTTATTTTTTTAAAGTAAGATTTTATTTTCTATTGCAGTATTACCATTGGTGCAGTATTTGGTGCTGGTCGTTGCTCAGGTGCACGGCCTTCTTCTCTAGCTTTGACTGACTGAAGAATTGCAAATATATTCTTGGCAAAGTTCTAAAATATGCAAACAAATAATAAATAAATAAGTAAATAAATAAATTACTGTATTTNAAAAAAAAAAAAAAAAAAAAAAAAAAAAAAAAAAAAAAAAAAAAAAAAAAAAAAAAAAAAAAAAAAAAAAAAAAAAAAAAAAAAAAAAAAAAAAAAAAAAAAAGGTAAGCCTTGAGGGCAAGTTAAAAACATGTAACATTTAAAGTGAGGAAAAAAATGTTCTTTTAACTATACTGAAAGAGAAGCTGCATAAGTGAAATGCATTATTCCTTTTAGGAGAAGCTTAAAAATAACAAATTAGCATTTTATAAAAGGCACATATTTAACCAATTTGCATCAACTCTCAATATGCACTTCTTCTTGAATGGCATATGTACACAACAGATGTCCTCCATTACTGTTAATTCTAAGTAATAATGAACGTATTCAGCAGCTGAGCTCTATAAAAACATTTGTAATATACTAAGTGGTTCTATCTTATTTATTATCATTATGAAAACATTAAAAGCATAACAAGTAGATACATAATATAAGTTTATATAAACATCAGGGGATCTCATGTTTGGGAATCTTGAGTATTTAGAAATTTGGATTTCTTGTACTACTTTACATACTTAACTTTCCATTTTTTTCCCTTCTTCAAAGTTAGGTAAAAAGAAGTAAATTAATTACAATCTGCTAGGAACATATATCTAAGATTAAATGATAGATAAATATTCATGAGAACTTTTTTTGATAATAGTAATATAAAAAATATAGATCTAATTTGTTGTGCCAAAATGTAAAGTTCTTACTATGTCAAAAACTTGTTTCAACTTTCAAAAAAGTAAACAAGAATCACAAATTGAACATCTTGCCCAGGTCAAACCATGAAGTAATTTCCAAGAGTAGTTGGAATTAATAGCAGTGGCAAAGGAACGAGTAAGCACTGTATTATGAAGCTTACTATAATGCAAAAGCATCTGTTTTATTAAACAGATTCCAAAGTAACAAGATACCATATTTTAAATCTCTCTGGGATAATGTAAATACAACTGCTAACTGAATTTATCAAACAAGGAACCATCCTAAGACAAGCCTTACTTTTCAGAAGCAGATTTTTTTCTTCCAATTTAATTACATTTAAATTAATTTAGTGGCCCCAATATTAACTGCACAAGGGGCTAACCATTCTAAACAAAGAAATTTGCTCAAAATGCTGCCCCTACTCTTAATCTAAATGTTAATGTACTGAACATTAATTAATTTATTTGTTTCTTTAAGGCTAATGTCAAACTGATTTTTTTAAAAAAGAAAAATAGATGAAATGCATCCAGGAAACCATACATTTTTTAACAAAATAAATCTTATCATGGCTCACCCACTATTCTGCTCCAAGGCCTGGGAGAACAGCCAGATTTTCAATGCCATTCTGAACATCATCAGGAGGGAAGCAATAAAAACAATGCTGTTCCAGAGAATTAATGCCAGAACAGGGAAGACATGCCAATGAGGCCTTTGACACTTTATAATTGAGGAGACCCCCAGTACATCCATTCTGCTCAGCTCTAGTGGATAGCAGACACTATTAGAGATAGGGGCTACCCAGTGGTGGGATTCAAATACATGAACAACTGGTTCTCTGTATGGATGCTACTTCCGGAAGTCCGTTCTGGGCCTGGGCCACCGAGACCCAGAACGGACTTCCAGAAGTGGCATCCACGCACTTTCGGAAGGCAGTTCTGGGCCTTGCGAAAAAGGGCTAGGGCTTCAGTCAGTTCGCCAAAGTCAACAAAAAATTAGCTACTGGTTCTGCCGAACTGGTGCAAACCGGCTAAAACCCACCAGGGTATTATAGGTAGTATATAATACATATTATAGGTAGTCCTCAAGTTATAACTGCAATTTGCTGGGGTTGCTGTCACTAAGCATTGCAGATGAAATAGAATAGAATAGAATAGAATAGGAATAGGAATAGAATAGTCCAGCTCCTACTCAAGCAGGAGAACCTATATCCTCTCAGACAGGTGATTGTCCAGTCTCTTCTTAAAAATTTCCAGTGATGGAGTGCCCACGATTTCTGGGGGCAAGTTATTTCATATGTATGTATGTATGTATGTATGTATGTATGTATGTATGTATGTATGTATGTATGTATGTATATATATATATATATATATATTCTGTTGGGGAGCGCCCATGATTTCTGGGGGCAAGCTATTTCATACATACATACATACATACATACATACATACATACATACATACATACATACATACACTAGCTGTACCCAGCCACGCGTTGCTGTGGCTCTCGTTCACTCAGCCAACAGATGGCGCTGTTTTTCAAAAAAAGCATGTTTTTACCTGTCACAGGTGTGACATCTATATAATAGTAGGTATATAAAAACACGCGCGTATTCGAATATATATATATATATGTTTTCTGAGGTTTTCGCGGGTGTTTGTATGTAGGTCTTTGGTTATTCGGGTTTTCTCCCGTGTAAAATTGGAAGTGTCTTGGCGACGTTTCGACGAAGTCCCATTCGTCATCTTCAGACTGGTGTTTTTAGCTTCGTGCTTCTAGGAGTAATGTGTGATCGCAGCTGTTTCTTCCTTTTAACTGCCAGTGGGGTTTGAACTAATTGGGTGGGAGCTTGGCTGTGTTCTGATTGGGTGGAGGTGTGTTCTGATTGGTTAAGGAGCTTGGCTGTGCTCTGATTGGATGGGGGGTACATTGGACAAACCAAGAGAAGAATAAATGCACGCATTGAAGAACACAAGAACTCAGTCAGAAAAGAGGAACCAACTTCTTCCCTGGTCCAACACCTTAAAGCCACAGGACATAAAATTAACTTTAAAAAGACCAGAACTATCGCCAAAACTGAACACTTTAACAACAGAATAATCAGAGAAGCCATTGAGATAGAAAAACGCCCACACAGCATGAATAAACGAGATGATACCTCCCACCTAACAGCCATTTGGAAACCCACCCTCATTGGTAAACGAGTCTCTAACACAAAGAATGACACCAGATCCACACTCACGAAAACCACACAGGAGGTCACCACCACACATCCATGCAAAAAGCAAACCCAAACCCACACAGATGATGAGGCACGACCACAAACTAGAAGCCAGTCCACAGCTGTATCATTAGCCACTTTAAACCCCTCCAATCCATACATGAAGCAAACTGACACCCACCATAAAGATGTGGCACGACCACGAACACGAAGCCAAACAACAGCAAGGAAGCTCACCATCTCAAATTCCCCTGCAACTCAGACTAACTCGAGCACAACAAAGCCCCCACCCAAACAGAACACTCCCCCATCCAATCAGAGCACAGCCAACCCCCCATCCAATCAGAGCACAGCCAAGCTCCTTAACCAATCAGAACACACCTCCACCCAATCAGAACACAGCCAAGCTCCCACCCAATCAGTTCAAACCCCACTGGCAGTTAAAAGGAAGAAACAGCTGCGATCACANGGCACTCCATCACTGGAAATGGAAGTTTCTCCTTAATTCCAGGTTGCTTCTCTATTTGATCAGTTTCCAACCATTATTTCTCGTCCTTCCCTCTGGTGCTCTGGTGAACAACCTGACCCCCTCTGCCTTGTGGCACCCTCTCAGATACTGGAATAATGTGTGACATCACATGACTACATCGCTTAGCAATGGCAATCCAGCCAGTACTGGCTGTTGTCATTACCTAAGATGTGCAGATCGTTAAGGGAACAGCAGAGAGTGTCTCAGGAAAGGAGTACTAAGATATCACAGGATTGGGGGTATTGATGGTAAAGGCCCTGAGAGGTCCAACAAAGGGCATGCATGAGTTGGAAGAGCGTGTGCTTTGTATAGTGCAAACTCAGAAAGTCTGGAAATTAGGGAGCAGAGTGCTGTAGCAGGAAGGCCAGGGAAAGAGGGTGTAAGCAATGTATGTGTGAGCAGGGGAGGCCAAATAAAGATGCAGTGTGTGTGATTGCAGGGAGCAATGGAACATGGATGTGTGTGGGTGCGTGCATGTGAGTGCAGACAGGCTGAGGAAAGGGGCTAGGGATGTTTGCAAGTGCAGAGAGGCTGAGGAAAGCCAAACCTAGTACCCAAGTACCTAAGTAGGCACCTCTAATAACAGAAGTACCCCCATTCATTCTTCCTGACTCATTCTTTAAAAAATCCAGAAGCGTCAATCAAAAATCCAGAAGCGTCAATCAACGATTTGCTTTTTAACAGCTTCAAGTTTACTCTTGATTACTCTACAGCTTACATACTTTTTTGTTTGCTGTCAAAATCCGAAAAAAGACACCACATAGCCATTAATTAGAAATCATTAAAACATTGTTGGTTTTTTCTAGATTTGCTATAAATTTGAGAGCATGCCAAATAGTTGCCTTTTCAGATATTACAGGACACTAATTTGGATTGGGAACTCCTTCTTTTCTTATGAGTGCTTCTTAGGGATTCTACTAAAATAAGGCCTACAATTGATCGTCTTTCTGAGATTTAAGCATTAAGCGAATATTTTATAGAACTGAAATGCCTTCTCAAAAAGTAGGATGGAAACTACTAATTGCTAGGAAAGGGGAGAAATCATGAAAAACTACCCAGTGTAATTCTTACAATCTGTTACCTTTAGGATGCTCAGAGAAAGGATATTTCATTTAATTCATTCCCCAAGCAAACCCTTCATTCTCACAATCTAAAGGGCCTTTGAAAGTTTCAGAAACAGCTTGTAAAATATTCTAAGTATCTGTGGGGAAGGGACAAAAGAAAAAAAATAAACAAATTTCTTTCTGTGATAGTTAACATTTTGGTATTCAAAATCTGAATACTCCAAGAGTCTTTTGTCAGTGCATGCTGTACTTTCTAGTTGCAAAAATGTTTCTTGGATCTCTCCTGGAAATCACAGTATGACATGAGATTCTAAATGACAACAGAGAGGCCAGCATTAAATGTGAATCACTTCCACTGATTTTTTACTTTCTCACAGAATGCTACTCTTTGAAATGCTTTCCCGCTTGCAAGATGTGTATGTTATTGTCACCAAGGGGAAAACAGAAACTTCATGCTTATAGTACATCAAATATAACTCTTTTGATTCCAGCTATCACTTGCAAAATAATAAGCGAACTGAACTTTTACTTCAATGATGACAATGATGCATTTCACAGTCTATGTAAAATCAAAACTCTATAATTTTTAGTAAAGATTTTGATTACAATAGTAAAAATTAATATAAATTAAACAAAGAAAATAGTATGAAAGAATAAAAAGTAGAAGCAAAAAAGAAAGAAAATAAATATATAAAGAAGTAAAGAAAAAAGGGAGGTTAAGAGACAGACTAGGTATCATAAACACTGTAAAGCTTTAAGATACCATTGTATCTTAAACATAAGAACTTAAAAAAAAATCTACCAGAAATGGGCACCTTTCCCCACCCCTTTTTAAACATTACCCTTAGCATATAACATAAAACCGCCACATAATGTTCCAGCCAAAGGAAATAGTGTATTCTAGTCCTTGGCTTTTCAACCGGTGGTACGCGTACCACTTGTGGTACTTTGCCACATGGCAGGTGGTACCCGATTGCTAGCTAAGTGCAGCAGGGAAGAGGAATGAGCCAAAGTGAGCCAAGCCTGAGGGAGAGGCAGCTGCAGCAGGCTCAGCAGAAGCCCCAGGAGCCGGCAGGACTCCAGCTGATTGGCTCCAGCTGATTGGCACTTCCAGAAGCAGCTAGGAGCTGAACTAAAGAAAAGGGGGGGGAAGAGAGGAGAGGCTATAAAAGAACGTAGTTTGGGTGGGAGAAGGGGAAAAAAGACAACAGGAAAGGTTTAATCCCTTTAAACAAATGTAATTAGTTTTACCCCCTTTAACTGAGTTTGTCTGTGGCTTTTAGAAAGTTTTCTTTGAAGGTAAACAGGCTTAATTTAAAGCTAAAGCTTTTCACACTTGCCGGAGCCTTTCAGTCAAAGATTGCAACATTGTGACATGTGACACACCTGAGGTAGCTTAAGAGAGAAAAAACGGAGTTTGTGTTTCTTTATTTTCTTGCTTTCCACTTGATTCCTGTCTCTTTAAGGGTACAGGGAAGGGATTGGGGGGGTGCATTCTTACTACACTGTGGAAGAGCTCAGAAGGGCAAACCAGCTAGCTCAGGAGTCCACAACCTTAGCAACCTGTGGACTTTAACTCCCAGAATTCCTCAACCAGCCATGAGGGCTGAGGAATTCTGGGAGTTGAAGTACACAAGTCTTAATAGTGCCAAGTTTGAAGAACCCTGAACCATTTGGTCAAAAGTGAGGCTAGCTGAAAATAATAGGGAAAATTTCTAGTAAATGTTCTTAAAGCCAAAAGCTTATTTTTAAGGCCACTTGAGTTCAAGTGATGGATTGAAAATATAATAATGGATTCCCTGAATTTCTAGTTGTTAGGTAATTAATTCTTTTCACAAATGGAAATGAAAGTGGTAATTAAAAAAAATCTTTCATTCTGAAAAAGGCTTGAATGCTCATTCCTTTCTATGATGATAACAGCAGTTTAAAACATTTAAATAGTATTAATTTTTGTAAAATTGTTAAGCAGTGATCAGAAATAACAAAAGCATAGTACAGCTGATAGAAGAGCTCTGATTTTGCAAACACTCAGTAAGTTTTGTAGTTTGAT
The DNA here is from genome assembly GCF_001527695.2 of Protobothrops mucrosquamatus. Classification (NCBI taxonomy): domain Eukaryota; kingdom Metazoa; phylum Chordata; class Lepidosauria; order Squamata; family Viperidae; genus Protobothrops; species Protobothrops mucrosquamatus. The sequence continues at coordinate 200,718 of NW_015387042.1, forward strand.
CCTATGTATATTTATTCAAATGAATTTTGAGAATTAAATCCATGCACCTAAAACACAACTATTTTGAAAATATTGGTCTATTTTTGTAACGTAATTTTTTTCATCAACAGGGTAATTTAAGTCCTAACAACAACAACAACAACAACAATAATAAAGTTGGAAGGGACCTTGGAGGTGATCGAGTCCAACCCCCTGCTCAGGCAGGAAACCCTATACCATTTCGGACAAATGGTTGTCCAGTCTCTTCTTAAAAACTTCCAGGGTTGGAGCATTCACCGCTTCTGGAGGCAGGTTGTTCCACTGGTTAATTGTTCTAACTGTCAGGAAGTTTCTCCTTAGTTCTAGGTTGCTTCTCTCCTTGATTAGTTTCCATCTGCTGCTTCTTGTCCTGCCTTCAGGCGCCTTGGAGAATAGTTTGACTCCCTCTTCTTTGTGGCAGCCCCTGAGATATTGGAACACTGCTATCATGTCCCCCCTCGTCCTTCTCTTCGTTAAACTAGACATACCCAATTCCAGTAACCGTTCCTTATATGCTTTAGCCTCCAGTCCCCTAATCATCTTTGTTGCTCTTCTCTGTACTCTGTACTCTTTCTAGAGTCTCAGCATCTTTTTTATATTGTGGTGACCAAAACTGGATGCAGTATTCCAAGTGTGGAATAATATATAATATATAACTAACTTTGCAGAAGCAGATTGTGATACCTCTTCTCTGTACAGCAGATACTCCTATCCTGAAAAGTACTACGCAGCCCTGAAATACTGAGTATTCTAATCACAATCCCAGTGAACAAACATCAGCTTCAATCAGGGTGCTTTAACTGTTTCAGAAATCAACTGGTATTTATAGTTCAAATGACTGAAAGACAAAGCTACAAAAATCTGGCAGTAAAGACAAGAAAACTCTATAGTAACTGACTGGATTTTTGCAGTTCAAATCTGATAGCTGTATTGAATGGTAAAAATGATTTAGATGAATTATTTTAAACTCACTTTTTCTATGTGGTATTTTAAATCACCTTGATATAAATGTTCATACAAAATGTTAATGTAAAATGTTTGAAACTCAAACATATACAGAAACTTATAATCTGAATGAGTTGGCAGCAAGAACAGACTTAGTACTTTAAAATGTTGGAATTACAATAATCACATAGGAGAGTTATATTGCTGGTTAAAAATCTTCACAAATATGTAACAAGGCTACCATCTAGTGGTCTGATAGAAAATAAATGTAAAAAAAATATTTTCCTTTTATATTTCCTAGGGAGAAACGTAAACTTTTTACTATATAAACAGGTTTTTAAGAAATATTTCCCACATAAGCAGCAAAATGAATTAACTGCAAGGACTTTTCAAGAAGCAAAGCTAAATTAACCAGTACTATAACATATTACAGATACTTAATAATCATTTGAAATATTCCAGTCTACAAATCAAAATTAAGATTGCTTTAAAAATTTAGATAAAACCACAGTAATCAAAGGATACCTCTTTAGAGAACCATGGGAACTGAGCAGAGATTGTAACTTTCCATCACTATTCTTCTAGTACAAAAAAATTAAGGTGAACTTGCACATCATTCAGAGGAGAATATGTGCCTTGTTCTAAACAAATGAAAGGTACTTAAAACTAGAATAAAGTGGAACATAACCTGTAATAGTGTCATTCTGAAATAAATATGAATAATGAATACAAAACAAATCTTAACACTAGTTTCCAAACCTAATAAATAGTGAGCATTAAGAGGCTATCCTTGTTCTCTTGGAGATTGCCATGATACCATTTGACATAGGTAATACTGCACTCGATCATTTCAAGAACAACACACACACACACACACACACACGTATGTATTTATGCCCAAATGAAGCAAAATTTAATCCCACCCAGAATAGAACCCAGCTACAATGTACAGATAATCCTCGACTTACAACAGGTTGCTTTAGCAACTATTCAAATGTATGACAGAACCCCGAAAAAGCTACTGCCACCTGGTTTCAAAATTCTGACATCTACCATACATATACCCCTGGTCACTGACCACATCTTGGGCACTCAGCATTTACAGCTGTTTGCAGCTCCCTGCAGTTATGCAGCCGCAATTTATCATGTCTTTGTTGGGCAGCGGCATTTACTTCCAATTTCTTGCAAAAAAATACCCCCTAGTGAACAATGGTTTTGCTTAACAACCATGGCATTTGTTTAACGACATTGGTGTTTGCTTGTGTGCCATTGCATTTGCTTAATGACTGCTGCAAAAATGTTGTCAAATCAGGTAAAGTCAGATGGTGACCCACTTTATATCTTTAATGATTTATGGCTGAAATTGTGGATTTAATTATGTTCGTAAGTTGAGACTACCTATACAGTCTTTGATAGGTATTTCTCAAAAAGATATATAAAGACTGCAATATTACAAGTTGATTACTGTAATCATAAACTTTGTTCAATGCCTATTGTTAAAAAAAGTAGCCAATTTTTATAGTGTTTAGGATTTAAACAATTCAAATAGAAACAGCGAGATTTCAGGCGTATCTTACCCACTCATTGGGTGACACACTGCTGCAACGGTAACAAGTAGACAATATTACAGCTAGATGTGAGATCTAGTCTAGTCCAGTAAAGTCTCAATGGGAAATGGGAGTTTGATTGATTTATTTCTGAAAATCAGCATTTTAAACTCTTAGTGACTAAATAATAAAATCTAACAAGGATCACACTTTCCTCCAACAATGTATTTGAAGTGTCACTAATATAATCACTGTGGATTGCTTTAGTGAAGTTTCTTTAGTAAAAAAAAATGTCATAATTAACCTTAAGTTCTAAAGAATTGTTAAAAGCATATTACCAAATTAATAACATTGTAACAGATAGTATTATAGAAATAAACTGATTTTAAGCCATTATTAGTTTTAATTCACAAGGCAATGATATATGTCTTTATACAGGATGCAAATTTAATCTAGGATGATCCAAAAATAAACCACATGGACTATAGTTTATTTTTCTATCATCCATTAAAATATGAAAAATACAAATTCCAAATCCTAGACAGCATACACTATACATACAATTTAATCATCTGTCAAATTAGATCCTGAGTATTTTTCAGAAACTATTTTTTTTATTTTCATCCAGTTTTGTAATCTAGAGCTACAGTAATTCTCAAGCTGGAGCTTTAATATTTCTTAGTTTTACCTATTCCTCTTGCTATTTTGCATAAATTTTCTCTCATACACTAACGTGCATTGTGTTCTTCCTAAATAGTGAGGAAAGAGCATCTACTTGAAATCAGATAAAAATATAATAAACCAATATTACCTTGCCCGTGCTCTGTAAGATGGTAGTTCTTGTCCTCCATACCCTTTCCCTGCTGACAATATCTCTAGTAACATCAACTTCTGCATCAACAAAACTTCTCTGTTTAAGAGCAGTTATGTCATCATCTAAATCAGTCTTAATTGTGGCCCTTTTCTTGGCCATAATTTTGGCTTTGATAGCTGCGATTTTTTCCACAGACATGGCTTCGGATAAGGATCTAGAAAAAAAATGGATAAAAATTGGAGCAGGTAGAAATTGGCATTGACAGTTCAATCATGCTACTAAATGAATACTTCTTGGAAAATGATTAATTACCAAGTTTTATAATAGAATTTAAATTCTATCACTAGGCAATTCCAAAGATAAAGCTGCAAAAAAGCTTGTCTTTCCTCCTGAGATCGTCCTTTAAATACTTTTATTCATGAGTATTGTGAAGAAAGCATAACTAAGAAAATGAAATAGACATTAAATAAGAATGAAAGAGAAGGGTATTTTATGATTGTTATCTTAATTCCATCATTAGTCTAAAGATGTAAATATTCAGCACCCTACAGTATTCCTGCTGTTGCTCAGTGAGAACACAAGTGGTAAAATAGCAATTTTCTGATTGTTTTCAAGGGATGCAAAAAGCCTGGTTTTGCTAATATTTTTATAAGAATGGCAAATAATCTAATATTGGGTAAAACAAGTGACAAGCTCAACAAACATTCAATAGTTTTCTCCTATAGTTACACATTACTTTTGAATGTAGTCAATATCTTACTTCATCGGGTTTCTTAAGGACTGTAATTATTTGGGGGCTGACAAACCAGGATTTAAAATAATTGTTTAAAACAGTGGCAAGCTGCAATTTGTAAAGTGTATGATTCATTCTTACTATTTTATCCAACTAGATTCACACTGAACAGCCAATATCAAAAATGTCAGGGTAGGTACTCTTTTAAATGAAAAATACCTTTTTAATGGGACATCCGTTAGTGGTATTTCTAACTGTATATTCTAAAATGATATAAAATATCTGCAAGTTATTTTCTACTGTTACCATGTTTTTAATCCCAAGGTTTGCTGAATTTTGACAATTTGCCATTTTTGCAAGGACAAATTTCAGAAAAATTTAGTAGCCATGCTATTGTTAAGGTAACTCTTAAATTAACAATAGCACAAACAAAGCAAAACTTGCCTGATCTGCTCAGTCTGCACAATGCCTTCCTTGTGTCCTTCCAGCCGAGCTGCCAACCGTTCTTTGTCAAGCCGCACACACTCTTCATCCTTATAAGGAGAATATTGCTTATAAGATCATCTTTATTTCTTACTAGAATAAACAACTAAGAGTCGACAAACATGTGAAACTGGAACATTTAAATGAAAGACAGTATGGTCTTCTTAATTATTTTTAATAGCCAGTATTATCAATGTTTATATGAACTATTTACAAATAAAAATCAGGTTAAATTTCACTTGTTCAATCTACCCAGAAAGAGTTCAGAAAGTCTTAGAAAATATTGATCTCATACTGTGCAATTGAATTGAGTAGGAATTACAATACTGGCAGTACTAGTTCCTTTTCTTTAATCATTTTCATTGATCAACAGAGCTAGTCTACCCACACTGACTGTCAAACTGAAGGGGAAAAAATAAACAGGGTAATACAGAAAAATTCAATGAAACTACAGTAATTTTGGTATTTTAATCAAACACTGAATCTCAAGCATTGCTATTTACAGTTTTTAAGTTGTAGTTCAAAGGGATGACTTGCCTTCATATTTACAATACAATAATTATACCCTACGGAAGATAATATTGGAAGAAACAAATCTGAATAGTTTTAAAACCATCAAACAAGCTTATTCCATAAAAACCTTGCATGAAACCACTTTACCTCTATTCTTGGTTTCTTAGCTTCTGCTAATATTTCATCAGCTGCTCTTTTGACTGCAAGAAAAAGATAAATTAATAAGGATTAAGGAGCAGCTTTTTAAAAAAAAAACACTAATAAAATATTTAATTATTAAACTAAACTGTACCTTGAGTAGATCGCTGGAGACCTATTTCCAATGGTGCACTTCTATCTATACTTGACGATGTTGCTAAAAATTTATAAGTACAGAAAAAAATATGAATAAATGTTTTCAGAATGTTCAAAATTAAAGCAGACAGGTGAATAGAAAAATTGAAGCAGTAACCAGGCTATCTTAAAAATTAGAACATGAATTCCCTATATGATAAGCAGGGTTGCCTATGTGCCTATGGAAACATCCCTTACTATCCACCAAGCTCCAAGTTAATTGTAGGCAAAATGTTCAATTCGTGCTTGATGTTTTCAACATCTAGCAGAATATCCCCATTAGGCTTTTCCAAGTACTAAGCAAGACTGAAGGTATTGTGAGACCTTCCATGACATAGAACTGGCTTTAAGCATTTTTCTATTATCAGCAGAACTGTCTTGGTACCCGCCTACCAGGCTTCATTTCTACCTCATAGTTTTTTAAAAAATTACTTTAATTAAAAACAATAAAGAATCTAACACACTACATAGAAAGAGTCCACATTAAGTATAATTGTTAGTTACCAAAAGAAACACTTCTGAGTCCCACATAGTTCTTGCTGGTATTCTTTAAAACTAAAATAATAGGAAACGGCAGTCCAATGTCCTGTCTGATAATCTTCCCACTAAAATGAAAGGGGGCATCCTTGGAGGTCAAGGGGAGATAACGGGAGAGAGTCAATATGGTGTAATGGTTAAGGTATTTGACTAGTAACAGTGTGACAAAGTTCTAATCTACCCTCAGCAACAGAAACTTCCTGGGTGCCTTTAAATCAGTTATTTTTTCATAGCTTAATCTACCTAGAAAACTGTTCTTGTGATGAAAATAGGAGGAAACACTACAGATGCCACCCTAATTTTTTCTAAAAAACTTGGGATATAAATCAATCTCATTCATTTATCTCCTAGTAAATGTGTTGTTTTTGACCTCACAGCCTTTTAGGGTTAGAGTGCACCCAATAGGCTCTAAAACTGCCAATATAATGAAAGCCTCACATTGGAAGCTCCTGAGTAAAAACTAATTCTAATACTTGATTGACCAATATCTGTGCAAGAAAGTAAATAGTTTTTCTCATCAAGAATTCCACTAATATCTGTGGCTGACTGAAGCTGGATAAGAAGTAAATATTTTTTTTTATTTTCCTTTTCTTTTTTTCTGGGCCTTTGCATTCAATTATTGGCTTTTTCACATTGATTTTTTTCAGTAGTTTCTTCTTTGGGTTTTAAATCACGGCCTCAGAAACACTCAGTGATAGAGAAAAGAACTATTCAGGACTTGTTTTTCTTTTTTAACCCCAGTTAGTTTTATATTTGACACCAGATTCAATTAGTCTTATCTAATCAAGTTAACACTTGATTTGGTATTTTAATTTCTGACAAAGGGACTAAAATTATTCTGCCTTTAATATAAGAGAAAATATTTCATTACTCATGAATTCATAGTCATATATTTATGTTTTTGACTCACATGTTTCTCCATTAAGATATGCAAGGAGATCTTTTCTGTCAGGTCTTCTTACTACAGGAATGTTTTCAGTCTGAAAGGAATAAATAATTGGCTTAATTTCGTAATATAAAAGTCTCAAAATTGGTATTTTGCTATGAGCCCACTTAATATACTTAAATCTTAGTTAGACTTTCAAACCTACTAATATACAATATACAATACAATATACAAAATACAACACTCAAATCTTTAATGTCTTTAAATGATCATATTTTGTCAGCAGAACAAGCTGAGGGTAATTACATTCATCAAACAATTTTGCTGACACTGGCACTAAGAGTATTTCTGTATTGTTTAGGTATAACATTACAATATTTCATTTTAAAATATATTTCAAGAATACTAGACAAAAGTAATTCACAAATTTCTTCTGTTATTTTAGCAAAGGTATCTTTTTTCTCATCTAAAGTTTGTAGATGGCTTGAACTAGGTCACCATATGGAAGAGCTACTATGCAACTGAGACAGAAAAATACAGTAGTTTCAACAAAAACAATGAGAACCTTGCAGATCCCTGTGCTGAAGGTAGTTGTAGAACAGTCTCTTTCAAGTGCAATTGGCATGTTCAACTTGTGCATGCTGGGAGAAACTTCTGGTGACCGCCCATTACTGAGAATTATAGTGAATGAAGGCTTGTGGGTGCTGCTTCTGAGCAGCAGCAGCAGCAATTTTATGGAAGAGTCTCCTAATAGAAATCAGATTGGTCCCCACTGTCTTGTCTTCCTAAAAACCGAGTTATTTCAGAGGGCTCACAGTAAATGAATAGACGGCTAGTTTGATCGTTTTTATGATTGTGGTTTATGGTCCTAGAATAAAATACAATTTAGTTCTTACCATGAACATTTTATTTTGATTCTTGTGTTGCTTCTAATTACTATAAAGGGTTTAGTTAAATATTGGGGTTTTTTTAGTGTTCAGTACCATTATTTTAAGAAAGTTTAAATACCAAATATTCACTTAAACTAGAGAGGGGGTATTCTTTGTATGGAGGACGACATTTTTGTTTTACATTTATTTGATATATTGTTGTCACTTTTTAATCTGTCGTGTTACTACCCTCCCCCTTTTTATTAAATTTATATTTCAATGTTTCTTACAAAATATAATAAAGGTATTTGTAAAAAATATTTTTTGACTAATGAAGCTTGAAGAAGTATTATGTAACCCAATGTTGTGGCTTGAACAACTGTAGCTTGAATAACTAACAATGAGTTACAGGTAGTACTTGACTTACAACCAGTTGCTTAGCATCCAAAAGCTACTTAAGACTTGGTTTTGAAGTTACAGCTGCTGCAGCATCTCCATGGTCATTCGCCTTATGACAATAGCATAAGAGATGCTTCAACAATCCCCCTATGTGACATTACATCCCGTCAGCTGCCCACAGGCCTTGAAAATAAGACAAAAAACAGTTAAAAAAGGAAATGGTTTAAGAAATTCTCACTTTTACCCCTAATTTTACCCGTAATATCACTTTAAGGTAGTTATTTACAAGAGGATATTTATTCTGTATTATAGAGTTTCTTTTCTTTTTAAATTATTATTTGGATTGGTAATATATTATTTTATTAAATTTATATGTTGCCCATTTCACTATCGAGAACAACTCTGGGAAGCAATATAGCAACAGAAGTGTGAATGTGATATCATTATGTGATTTGTCTTTTAGTATAAAGTATATAGTATGCTTTATTTTTATTGTTCTTTTCAACTTCCTGTTTGATTTTTACAAGACATAACTTAGACAAATATTTTCATGATTTCAAATCTGGATACTGGATGGGACTAAAGATTATACATAGAGACCATAAGATGGTGCAAAACATTAAAAAAATAAAAATACTGAAGATTTCTGTGAAGAATGGAATCAGAAAGTAGTAGCGCAGTATCAATAACATCTGCTACTATATTAAACTATATTTAATAGTTTATAGAAGAACTGTCAGATGTAGAAGAAATGGTACCCGACAAGATAGAAATGATGTTGAAAGTAGATTTACAACTGATAAGTCAGGAGAATGGTTTAAAAAAACATGTTTCACTATATCTAAAAAAGAAACTGGCTGAGTTTTAATTTAATTTAAAAGGAAAATACAAAGGACAAACCAAGAGAATAACCTGGATAGTTTTTCCCACTGGATTTACAAAAAAAGCTTAAGACCTTGAAAAACTCTGCAATATGACAAAAAAAGAAATGAAATCAAATATTTGATTGAATTAAGGATTAAGACTGTTGGAAATAAAAGGAAGGAATACAAAGTTGGTCTATCTTCAAACTAAAATTAACATATCGGTACAGGCAACATAAAATGCAAGATTAAAACTAATTTTAATGACATGCTAAAATACATATCAACCTTTAAATTTAGCCATAAGCACATAGTTCTTTTCTTCTGCTAAGGCTGCAAATTTAGTTAGAATATTCAATTCAAGTGAGTTTAATGTCGTTTTCTTCCATGTAAACAGGCCTAGGACGTAAATAAATTATAAGCAGCTTAGCATAGGTTTTGTAATTAGAGTTAATATGCTCAAGACCAAACTGCAGATGAAGTAAAAAAGGATGAAAGTCTCAAAACTGTGAATCATTTTGCATATTTTTAATGCTGTTGAAATAATCTCTTTTATTTCTTTTATATATAAGTGTGTTTGTGTGTGTGTGTATGTCTGTCTGTCTCTCTCTGTGTGTGTGTGTGTGTGTGTATGTGAGAGAGAGAGAGGGGGGGGGAGAGGGAGAGAGATTTGGTTTTGATTGAGCTTTAATGGTAGTTAATATAATTCTGACAAGTCATCTTTGGGCAGGAGTATTTATTGAGCAGTATATTTTCAAAGCTGGCCCAAATCTTTTATATGCATTTAGCATAAATTTGAAGATTATCTATAATATCAATAAAATGTACCAAAATGTGCAATACAGCTTCAATTACATTTTTGTATGCTTTTAAATGACTGCATGTGATAGGCAGCTGCCTCTCTGGTCAGAGGATTAAGTTACAGTTATTATTATGCTCCTGTCTTTCAAAACTTTTCCAGAAGATTAAAAAAAAAAGTCAAGTGAAACAATTCCTAAAAATATAATCATAAAATGGTTTGATATTGGTTCAATAAAAAGAATGTATTATAAGGTCATGATTTGTGATAGTTCAATTCCTTAGCACAGAAATTCATATTCAAATATTCAACGAATAATTGGAGAAATGGAAAACACCATTAAAAAAAGTCAAGCTTTTCCCCTAAGAAATTTACTTACTGCCGCACGACGGACATAAACAGGATGTGAAAGATGTACATTATTCAACAGGAACAAAATTGAATCCAATGTATAGTACTCTCTGGGCTGGCCTTCTTTTCCTGTCCTGTATAAGACAAAATGAAAACTGGTTTACAAAACTGCTATAAAAGGAACATATACCAGCTATGTTTCTGACCATAAAAAGCAAGAAATATGAACTAATAAATGACTATCGCTACCAGTACATATTTTGTTTCCTCAGTACAGAAGCCAAGGAGAATAATCCTTACGATCTCACTCAAAAGATAAACATATTTTCTTGCAATTTTTTTTTTTTTTTTTTAACAAACACAAGACTTGCATTCAATGAGAGATTGCCCTTCAGAAATTCTCTTCTTTATTGGATAAAATGGCCAATAATAGTTTAAATATCTGGAGGCTTGCAACCTTTCAATTTGGGAGCCAAGGTTGGCAATCTTGAAGAAAGGTGATCTGGTGTCCATTTTAAATATCAATAAAATCTAAATAAAATCTAAAGTATTATTAAATTGTCTCCTATCTTGTGCTTTGAGGCAACTCAAGTTTACCATTTTTGTTGTAAGCTGCATGCCTACTTTGTTACTATATTACATACAGAATACTTACATTATCATATTCCTAGTAATTGTTGAATTAAAATATTATTATTCCCAACTGGATTTGAAAAATGTCTCCAAAAAATAGCTACAAAAAATTGCGTATCACTTTTACAGCCTCATCTAAGTAATCAAACAGATTAAACAAAATTAATTACTACGAGAACAGATATCTATGACACAATTCTCCACAAAGTTGTTTGGGAACTCAAAAACTTATTGTTCAAATGAATGTGACTGGCAATCAACGTATTAGATATGGATTAGGAATAAAAATCAATTGTTTTTTTCTGGACATAATGATTCAGGGAAGTCCTCTATAGAATTACACACAAGTAGCATCTATCAGCAGAATGCATACTTCTCTTGCCACTGATGTGGATATTTGAATGAGTACTATAGCAGATCAGAAAGAGCAAAGCAGAAGAAAAAGTATTATTTTAGAAGAAGGTTTATTTATATATTCATTTATAAGACTACATTAAAAAAAATTTAAAGCCAATTCAGTATGCATACATAAATTCCAAGGATTTATCTGTGTATCTCTCATAATATATGGCAACATAAATACATTATTTTAAAATATTATTTTAGCTCATGATGATATTAATAAAGATCAATACATTAATATATTAAAGAGGTTTATTTTCCCAGAGAAAAGCATTTTCAGCACTGTATAAAATAAAGTGGACACTTTTCGCTGTTTATTTTTTCTACATTACTAGCTCTTCTATACTTTCTTCCCATAGAGAAAAATGATAAAAGGACTCTAGAGGTATAAATACACTTCAGACAGGGATAAAAATGTGGAGGAAACATTTCAAGGAAAATTTACAGGTGATGGAAGTATTAAGCACCTCCTCACTCCTGCAATTTTCTACCAGCTTTTTTTTAAATAAAGTTATCTACTAGAAAAAGTTGACCTGCGTAATAAACTACAAAGTTTATCTAAGCTGCATAAAATATTCTTCTAAAAGTTCAAAATACTAAAAATATCAACTTTAAATTCATCAAACTGTTGTGGTAGTGGATGTTATGTGGTTGCACTAAGGTTAAATAAATTACTTTTTTTGTTCTTTATAGCCTAGTCAATTTTACAAATTCAAAGTAAACAAATTTGCCATGATTCAACAAAACTATATTAATAACAAAAAGAACACTATGTGCATAGTTAATATTTTCTATGACTTTTTTCCAATATTTCATGTTGATTGATTTTTCAGATTAACTTTTCAAATATCAACAGAAAATTGTTTGCACTCTGAGCATGGAGTGAAATTTGTAATGCAAATTGGTTCTCTGTATGCATCTGCAGAATATAGAGAATTTAAAGAAATCTTTTAAAAATCTTACACACTGCACTAGGTTTCCCTTAAAGAATATTATTTCAAATGTAATTAATAAATTTACTTTTATTACATTAACTTAAATTAGTTTATATTTGCTAAAACAAAGTAAAAAAACTGTATGAAAGAAAATCAGCGCAACATTTATATTCCAAAACTGGGCTGCACACATTAAAATGTGTGAAAGAAGTACATGGTGGGAAGAGGATGCAGGACCATCTTTAAGACAGCCACGTAATTTTTTACACTAAAGTTAGGCTGAAAAGAGTCTCAACCACTTTTGAAACACAATCTTAATGCCTTATTTCAGATATATAAAGTAATTATACTAATGTAGATTCAACCTGTTACTGTATCTGCTTTTCAAGTCTTTGTTTGCATGAATATCCTAACTTGCACCTATATACATGTGTGAAGAGAACACTACTGTATAAGATTTTTTGTAGAGCAATGCAAATATATTATACATTATACTAGGATAAAACAATCAAGTTTAGGTCAAATGGTACAGGCCCTATCACAAATCTTTAGAAGAAGAAAAATGATTATAGAACTATAAGTGTTATTGTACAATCCTGGTACAGTATTTGGTAAGACTACACTTGGAATATTATATCCAGTTTTTGTGGCCACGATGTAAAAAAGATGTCGAGACTCTAGAAAGAGTGCAGAGAAGAGCAACAAAGATGATTAGAGGACTGGAGGCTAAAATATATAAATGGTTGCAGGAATTGGGTATGTCTAGTTTAATGAAGAAAAGGACTAGGGGTGACATGATAGCAGTGTTTCAATGTCTAAAGGGCTGCCACAAAGAAGAGGGAGTCAAGCTATTCTCCAAAGCATCTGAAGGCAATGAAACTAAGAAGCAATGACTGAAAACTAATCAAAGAGAGAGCCAACTTAGAACTAAAGAGAAATTCCATGACAGAACAATTAATCAGTGGAACAATTTGCCTCTAGAAATTATGGTTGTTCCAGCACAGGAGTTTTTTAAGAAGAGACTGGCAAGAAAGATTTGTCTGAAATAGTCTAGGGTTTCTTGCTTGAGCACAGGCTGGACTAGAAGACCTCCAAGATCCCTTCCAGCTCTGTTATTCTGTTATTCCATACTCTTGGATTTTTAAATTATTTCAAAATCAATACAATGAGAATAGAGTATTATGAGTCACTAAATAAGGAACAAAAATGTGCTATAGAAACCGATTGCTTCTGCTCAGTCCACAGTAATCCTTGTTCATTGACCATTCAAAATTATAATAGCACTTAATGAGGAGGCTTATGACTGGTCCTCATTGTTAAGTTGTTGCAGTGTCCCTGCAATTACGATTGTGATTTGGGTAGTGGCAGCTTGATGACATTAATGACAGTTGGAGCCTACTGTGGTCACGATTGCCATTTGCAACCTTCACTGCCAGCTTCCATCAAGCAAAATCAGTAAGGAACGCAAAAGGAAGTTGCAAATGGAAATCATGTGACATCATGCCTAGCAACTGTTCTGGATTTGCCTAACAATGCCAATCAGAACTGCTGCAACTCCTGCCAAAAGTTGGTGAAAATATGTGATGTTATACATTATGGCCAAGTCACTTAGCAATGGAGCTGCCAATCCCAATTACTATTGTTAACTGAGGAGAAGGCAATCCATGCTCCTGGTCCATCAAACAATGCCATATTTCTGGATCCAGGAGTTGTGCATTCTCTCTGATCCTTTCTGCCCCATGGAAAACCATTTCTCTGGAAATACAGATGGCCTTAATCCTGTTCGCCTTTTGCAAGGCTTTGAAGGATGTTTTTCCAGGGTTTTTTTTTTTTTAATCTTGGATATCATGGCCTGTGTCCAGATACTACAACTGCTGTTTTAATCCCTGTATACTAGTCAGAATCACTACTGTTTGACTGACAGCCCTATAAATTATTTAAATAAAGAAACAAACAGCAAAGTCTTTTTTGGGGTCCTAAGCAAAACGGGGATCAACTGGATTTTGGTGCACAGAAAACACTGAACACATTAAAAGCAATCATCAGGAGAAAGAGATATAAAGCTTTTTCAAAGTTAACTTCAAAGTTAAGGCAAAGTGGAAAATTTCAATTCATTGTGGATATAGTCGCTAACCTGTCTTCCATCAGCTTCAAAAAATCATACCATTTCAACGGGTTTTTTTGGGGGGAGAGATAGGATCAAAAAAAGTAACATTTTCGCCTTGGGTGTGCCAGGTGAATTTGGATTTTTGATTGTTATTAAACTTACAAATTGATTTTGCCTATGTTTGGGTGATGGTCTAGCTCAATTAATTAATAGATATTTGAAAAGTTTGGTACTACCAATTAGGCTTTTAAATTGTTCCAAGCTTATTTATTGTGAGTCTTTATTCAGTAGGCAATTTTTTTAAAAAAATAACAGATATCTTTCTAAGTTCATTTCTGAAACTTTAAGAAAATATGAAATTCCTATTAAATTTAAAGAACATTTTAAAATTCTGTTTAGATTTCAATCATTTTTTTTTAAAAAATGTATCTTTTACCCCCACTGGTGGATTAATTAATTAAATTCAAGGGAAATATGAAGCATTAGATTGCGTGTCCAGTCTGAATTTCATAATGAACATGGAGCACTTGGTCTCTGGGGCAATTTAGGGTTAAAGGGAACGGAACAAAAGCATCTTTGTTCCTTATTGCAATGTGTTCTTTATTCATCTACTGTATATTTTCCAAAATAAGACATAGTATATTACATAAGATGGAAATAAGACAATACTTCATTGGACAATTTTTAAAATCAAGTCCTTCAGCCAAATATTTTCTGGCAAATCCATTTCTACATGGAATCCACATCAGTTCTAATCTAGACTAGTTCACTTGCACAGAAGCAAACTCAGGTTTTCCTTTATGACTTTAGCACACATTAATGACTGTTCAACTATTTACAGCAGAGGGAAAAACCATTAATTATAAATTTATAATCTATAAAATGTTTATTTGTCCTCAGAACTATTAGCAAGATTGTCTAGAAGCATCAGAATGTACATTGGAGTCAGCAACTTCTGCTGAAAAGTTACTTTCTAGGTTACATAATTAAGTCCTACTGTATCCAACACTGGATCACTTCAACATTAACTTCAACAAAATGCTTGTGGTTTTGTTTTTGTATGATTTTCTAGTTTTACATTTGATTATTTGTTTTAAAAATGCAGACAAATTTTTTAAAATATTAAATTTGCAAATATAAATACAGGTTCAAAATCTGAATGTATACTTGGTTGTATCAACATTTTATTGACTAAACTTAATTTATTTTAAATTTACCATGACTTAAATTCTATTCATTTCAAATGATTCAAATTCAGCTAAATAATTATTTAAACACAAGCAAAGAATTTTTCCTTAAAATAGCTGCATATTTAGAAAAGTTTACAGCTTCAAAGACTGGTTGTCTGACTATGTATGTCCAAGTGAAGTTATTTCACTGGTAGTTTTAGCAGAAATGCCTGTACATGCATACACACAGACAGCTGGAACAATGTTTGAAGCTGCCACATAAGTAAAATCCATGGTCCCACAGGAGCTATTGTTTATCCTAATAAAAAATAATTTTACTGTATGTTCTCAAGTTTGACATTACCAACGGATATAAAGGAAAATCAGCAACAAAAAGAAAAATCTGACATAGAAAAAAACGCAGTGTTTTAAGTTTCCTACCAAGTTATTTGACAGAGAAATAGAAAAAAATATATTGAGTCTTGGAATGCAAACTTAAGAAAAACACTACATGAAAGAAAAAAAATTGTTTGACAGAGTACTGAGTATTTAAGAACCTTTTAATCTTATCTTTTAATTAATCTAAACAACCTACAGTTTTCAGAGCATACAGCAAAAACAAATATTCTTCTTTCACTGTAAGCTCTGATTTATTTTGTAATTTCATCAATTGGAAAAGCGATACATATGACAAAGATATAATCAATGATTATAATAAAAATAGACTGAACACAAGTCCAATTATAATAAATCTATTATTTATTAGGAAATCTTGCCAATTAATACATCTATCTTTTCCATTATCTTGTTTAAGAACAGAAGGGATTTAAAATGTACTGAAACACGCTGCAGATACCAAATGGTAAATGCCAGAATGAACATTGAAGACATTTTAATTCAAAAATCTTGCTCAGTCATGAATGCATTAGGCTGCCTAGGTCCAGACTTCTTCATATCTCAGACTAACTGTTGCAACTGTTTGTTTAAAAAAAGTTTCATTTTTTTAAGGAAAGACTTACAACTAACAAATAAATTTGTTCATATTTAGAATTGAATACAATTATATAAGGAACAGCAGCCATACTTTGGTCAATCTCACAAGAGACCAGATATATAGGCAGGTATTATTGTACCTATATTACAAATGTAAGGGACAAATAGTTAACAGAAACTTCCGAGTGAGTTAACAGCAAAGTCAAGACTTGAATGTAAATCTCCTGAATGCAACATCTTCATAATAGCAAAAAAATATTAGAGATATTTTATATATTTTATATTTTATATCTAGTTTATAGATAACTAGATATATAGAGACTTTATATCTAGTTATCTAGAACAGAGAGTGAAAAGGCAAGTTTGAAAAGAATGGTACAGTTTTTCTAGAAAAAATTGTGGATGTCAAGTTCGGGGATTTACTAAAAAAGAATAAGCCACCTATAATTAAGTTGGTTTAATTGTTCATGTATATGTATAAATTAGAACAGGGGTCCCCAACCCCCGCTCCGTGGACCGGTACTGGGCCACGGCATGCTAGCAACTGGTCCACACAAACAAGCAAAGCCCCATCTGCAGGATGCAGGCAGCATACAAAACCATGCGCTCTCC
The DNA here is from genome assembly GCF_001527695.2 of Protobothrops mucrosquamatus. NCBI lineage: Eukaryota > Metazoa > Chordata > Lepidosauria > Squamata > Viperidae > Protobothrops > Protobothrops mucrosquamatus. Next base: position 217,659 of record NW_015387042.1, read on the forward strand.
AGTCCACGGAAAAACCTTTCTGTACGGAACCAGTCCGTGGTGCCTAAAAGATTGGGGACTTCTGAATTCGAACCCTAAGATCCGAGCAACATAAAGCTCAGAGAGACCACAAAAGGTTTTTAATACAAAAAGGGCGATTATATGACTATATTTCTATAGAAGATATTCACTATATATGCACACTACTTCTTTTAAATTTAAACTAAAAGGACTAAAATCAAATTTAGTTTTTGTCATAGTTTCCTCAGGTACTGCTTTTTATAATATTGCTTCTACCCGAGTTTTGTCAGAGAAATCAAACACCATGCTTATTGGCAGTATTCATGAATTAAAGAACAGAAAGTATAGCATCAAGCCCAGGAACACAGCTCAATCAGTGCTGTGAAAAAACATAACAGTTCACAAAATAAATTCATAAAGGGAAGGTATTTGAGAATACAGAACAAAAAACAGTGCCTGCACAAAATACATGCATTCTAGATCAGGAGCTCCCTTCAGTCATGTAACTCACAAACATATATAGTAATATGGAGATGCCTGAATCACCCTGTCACGGATGTCAAACTCACGTCATGTGACGTGTCGCGACATATCGCAACTTTTTACCCATTGCCAGCAATGGGGTGGGAGCAGTTTTGGCGTGACGCATCCGGCCTGTGGGCCGGCAGTTTGACACCCCTGCCCTATGTAAAATGAAGTCTTTGTAACATTTCAAGTTTTTAATCTCTTGCTTTGCCATGAATCCTTGAAACATTCCTGTTTGAGTCTCCAGACTGTTTCTGGGTACCTTTGTATAACTCCTTTGGATTTAAAGAGATAGATCTGTGTTTTTAGGCTTTTTCAACTTTGGGGTTCATAATTTTATAACTGATTATATGTAATGTTCTACTATTAACATTAAATCATAAAAGAAATTGAGTAGAGGCAAGATATTAAATTCCCAGAGCTTACTGAAAACAAATCATGAAATAGATGCATGTGAAACTTCAAAAAGCACTCAAATATACAACTGCTATCCTTTTAAGAAAAATACGTAAAAAAGATGAAATTTTCAGAAATCACACCCCTGTGGAGATAAATCAATGAAAAAAATGTTTTTAAATGTTCTAAAAAGAATAAAAAAAGTCTAACAGAAAAAGTCTAATGGCTCCTATAGCCTGTTGTAGGCTCTCAAAGAGACATGGTAGACTATCAGCAAAAGAGACATAAGCTTTAACCGAATCTAACAAAACTTTACAAATTGTTACTAATGTTCAAATTATAAAAACAAAGAGTAATGTCAAGTTTACTGGTAAATTACCTTTCTATCATAGCCAGCAGAAAAGTTGTATTAGACCAAAGTGTTGTTTCCTTCTACAAACAGTACATGAAGTTCTTAATTGACAGATGGCAGTCCTTATAAGATGAACAACATCCAGATCACCCCAATTGTTTATGCGGATCACAGGTGAAAAGTTGTATTAATTAAAAAATGGCGGTTTGTCTGTTCTTTCAAAGGTTCCATAAAAGTAATGGGGGCATAAAAAGCAACAAACATCAATGGGTTTTTTTTTTCTTCCTGGATCCTCAACTATATTTTCAAGGCCATTTGGGGGGGGGGGGATAGCCATTACTATCACAATACACCCAGGCAGAAAGAAACATACAAAAACACAATTTACCCACTGTGGCAAGCAATATATTGTTTCAAGCTCTGACCTCTTGCATCTTTCTTTACATTCTGCTACAGAACACAAAACTCCCAGCTAATAAAAGAATATACAACTTCTGTCCAAGTTGACTAGAGGTACTTCCAAGAGAACCCACACACAGGATGCTCACTTTATCTGCTCAGGTCTTTCCACGGACCCTACCCAAGAGACCACTTCCATCCTTTGCACTCTGACACCTTAAACAACACCAAGTAAATCCATTACCTTTTGACTAGGTTTTATTATAGAATGCCTCCCTTTTCTCCCCTTCCCCCCCCCCGCCCATCCCCACACACGTGTCTCCCAAGCGCTATGCCTGACTGTCGCTCCAACTCCACATCCCGTTTCGGGGAACTACTTCCTAGTTAACCTGGAGGCAGCAGGTGCGGCCACGATCGGCTTTAGAAAGACACAGAAAAAAAGCAAAGGCAACGCTGGCTGTTGGCCTCACACACCACCTCCGACATCCTGAGCCCCAGGCGGCAACAGCGTTAATCAGGGCTGGGCAAACTAACCCGCCTGGCGTTCCCGGACGGCTTGGGAGCAGCTCTCAGGGGGGGGGGGGAACCATCGGCGGAGCAGGAAAAGCTTCTTGGTCCGATCCTGCAGGACCATCGCTGCTCAGAGGTCCCTCCCTATTAAAGTGTCCCCCTGCCCATCCGGAGCGCCATTCGGGCGAAGCTTTCGCGGACTTACCCCCAGATGACATAGTTGGTCTTGACGTTCTTGGGCCAGGAGAACTCGCCGAAGATCACTTCGTCGCCTTTCACCACAATCTCCTTCTTCTGCGTGTTGTACTGGCGCAGCACGCTCAGGACGTCCGCCATCGCCTCAGCCTGCTTCGCTCGCTGGCCTCGAGACCCCGGGAGACCGCCCGCTCCGGTGACTTCCCTCGCGCCTTCCTCCTCTCGCGCTCTTTCTCCGACAGCCGCCTCACCGCCTGACTGTCAGGCACACAAACCGACCGTCCGACTAACCGACCGAACGACGGACCAACAACCCCAGCCGCCGCCGCCGCCGCCGCCGCTACCGCACGCGCAGAAGGAAGAAGAGTCAGAAGGACCCTACCAGTCCGCCTACGTCTGCGCCTGCGCTCAGAAGGGGGGCAAAAAAAACAAAAAACACTCCTTGACCCCGCCCACGACTCGTCTCCCCCTTCATTAGGTACACCGAGAAACTAGGAGAGCTGTTCTCTTTCAGCACTGCGTCCCGCCTCCCTTCTGCTCTCTCAACCGCTCACCGTCAGACAGAGCGTGATTGACGTGAGGAAGAGCCTGGCGCAACGCTCGAAGGGCAGTCGCGTTTCAAAAGGAAAGAAAACAAACAGGCAATGGAGTAGTTAGCCCCTGTTGCTGAGGGCCCTGGAAGAGAAGCAGACCCGTCTTCCGGAGGCGGAGTCTCGGGGGCTGCTGTTCGCATTTGGCTGATGGCTGTGAGGGCGCTGCAGAGGGTTTGGGTGCTCAGGTTGGTAAACGCAGGCAGGCTGTGCGGGAAACGAAAGGCAGCGTGGCTTGATTCCAGTGGTTTGGCTTGTAGAGATGCTGTAATATTACTTTGTTCTATTTTGCGAGTTAAGGCAGTTTGCAAGAGATTAGCTGTATCGATTTTTGTAACATTCACCTTTGGTATCCTATAAGGTTTGTTCTTAAGTTTGTTCTTACTGTCCTTTTTTGGGTGTTTATTCGTGAATAAATAAAACCTGTGCTGTATGCGAGTGAATACTGTATATTCGGCCAGGATTTCGTTTTGAAACTTTAGGACATTTCTTGTTCTGCACAGAAAACAAAAAGCCATTCAGTGGAGTTGCTCAACTGCTGATGTGCAGCTGTTTGGCTAGCAGCCCCCATTCCCAAGAAAGAATAGGAATGGGAATAGAATAGGATTGTTGTCACTTTAAATGTAAGGTACACTAATCAGCATACATGAAAATGAAATTTTGTTGCACTCAGCTCTCAAAAATACCATTATGCATATACCCACATACACACACATATATGATGGTTTTGGGGATGATCCTATATTGAAATCCTTCCCTCACATACAAAGGTGCTTTTGAGGGGGGAAACTAATGCTATTTTACAGAATATCCTGGCTGCTGAGATGCATATTGTAGTCATATGTTTAGTCTCCTGGGCTTTCACACTTTTATTTGAGTCTCAAATAGGGCTGCTGCTCTAGAAGTGTGGCTTTCATACTGGCTTTGGTGATGGGTCTCTCTGATTTTACAATCTATAATGCTTATGAGTTAACCATCGTTAGTAGTTTTATGGAGTCTAGCTTGTATTTTCTTTTTGTCATAAATTGTTATTTGTTTAGTATTCAACTTTTAGAGTTAGAGCTGCCTATGTATTAATACGTCTAGGTCTAGCATATGTTTTAATATGTCTGTTATGTACTTTACTGTATAACCTGCAATATTGTTACTGAATTTTATTAAACCCTAATTTTCCATGCAGTATACTGAATTTGATTTGTACTTGTTAACTGCCACAACTATACTGTTTCTTACTAACAGGACATTTGATTACCTCTGTGGAAGAAAGACTGTATATTTTGATATCCAAAATATTTATATCTTAAAAGTAAATGCAATAGAGTGTAATTCAGTTGGGAAACAATTTCTAGATTACAGTATTTATGTTAATTTGTGTCACATTCAAAAATTGGTGCTTTTTACATGATATTTCAGCTTTATAGGAGCTTTTAAATCTGGATAGATTTTAGTTGTATAGATAAAATATATTGTAATTTATTACTTAAGATAATTTATGATCTCTACTATTTTAACTACAATTCCTGGTATTTATGCTCCTTATAAAGTCTTATGGTGATATGTTTTTAAGATTATATTATATAGACAGTCATTTATATATAATCAACCATTTATATTGTAATTACAGTAATGAAATTAAAAACTTTTTCAGTGATACTTGTAAATCTATGTACATGCCTCGCACTACCACTTTTTATCTTTTTTATTTTTTTTCTTTAAAATGGTTACTAATATATATATATATATATATTTAAAAGGTTATGATATAGTAATTTTTAATTGTCCTGTTAATCTAAGGCTTTAATCAAAATTAGCTTTTGTATGTATCCAGAAAGATTATGCCACTTAGTTGGCTACTGTTATGAAATTTACCAATGTAATTGGTTGTAAGGCTGATCTTCAAATACATGATTGTATTATAAACAGTCTGTAACATTCATTGCAATGGTTTTTTTTTTAGAATGGGGAACAATGCATCTGCTACTACAGCAATATCTAATACTGCTATAGCAAACCAAATAAAAGTGAGTAAATGTAATTGGTCTAAATGTTGCTTCTTGTGGGGCATATTTTTTCTAAAGTATAAAATGTAATTGGGAGTCGTGTTCTAGACATCCTAAATGTTATAGCTAAGAAGTATGCAAAAATTATTCCAGCTGTTGGTTTTTCAGTTTTTCACCCTTTCCTGTTTCAAAACAGCAGGAAATTGTGTTGTCCATTTTTTTTACAGTCATAATCAACCCCCCCAAAAAGGCAGCACAGAGGATTTGAGAGCCAGATATGGTCTTAAAACAGCTGTCCATTGTGCACCAATATCTTCTAACAATACTGGAAGTGTGTTCTAGTAAAATAATTCAACCTATCTAAAAAGTTTGTTCTAATTTGTATCAAGAAGAGCTTAGACTCAAACTATAGCAGAAATACAATAGACACTAACAATTTTAGTTGGGAGAGTTAGCAATCCTGTTCAAAATTAAATGGTGAAACTTTGAATGAAAAGTGGAAAGTCATGTTGGCAATACAATAGTACTTTGCCCATACCCTGGCTTTAGCTGAAAACATGCTAGCTGATTCATTTGTCAACATAGGCTCAACTGGAACATTTTAATTATTTACTGTTTTTTTGGAGGGGAGGGTGTTATATTAAAGGCTATAGTTATGTATTTTTCTTTAACACATAAGTTATGGGGGATCTCAACCTGCCATCGGCGGGCGAAACGTCAGCGGTGGCTCGGGAGTTCTTGGCCTCCATGACGACCATGGACTTGACCCAATTAGTTCATGCACCCACTCACACGGGAGGACATACACTGGATCTAATTTTTGTCTCTGGCCAGTGGCAGAGTGATCTGGAAATGGGGGAGATAATTACAGAGCCC
>NW_015387042.1:225071-242323 GCF_001527695.2 Protobothrops mucrosquamatus
AGCTTGCAGGACTGGCCTAGGGTAATTTTTAGGGGGGTTTTAATTATATTTTAAATTCGACAAATATTTAATATTCCTTTTAATTAATTTTAAATTTGTATTGTTTTGTATGTATTTTAAATAGATTGTCAGCCGCCCTGAGTCCTACGGGAGAAGGGCGGGATATAAATTCAAATATAAATAAATAAATAAATAAAATAAATAAATATATAGAATGTGTTTTCTTGAAAAGTTGCTTTTTCTCCATTATACAAACATTACATTTAGTGCCAGATGTTAATACTGGCCTGCCAAACTTGGTTTAATTAGTCTGTTGAATAACTTACAACTTTCTGGATTCACATACAACCTAAACTTTGAAGTTGTTTTGGATTTCAAATTGACTTTGAATTGACTTTGGATTTCGAATTGACTTTAAATTCTTCCATATTCCCTTATGCATGCTTCTCATCATGTACTTTTTTTTCAACATATAGGATGCTATATCAGATAATTGTGTTGTGATCTTCTCAAAAAGCAGTTGTTCCTACTGCAAAATGGCAAAGAAACTATTTCAAGAAATGAATGTGAATTATAAAGCCATAGAACTTGATAGATATGAAAATGGAAGCCAGTTTCAGGATATCCTTCATCAAATGACAGGCAGCCGGACAGTGAGTACTATTTTTTTTAATCTTTCATTTATAAAACACATTTCAGAAAGTGATTACTCCATTTCTGGGTATTTTTGAAGCAGTACATATTTTATGTTTTTTTTAAAAAAAAAATAGGCATCATACTAAATATTTTTAGATTACAGAACAAGCTACCATTTTTAGTTTGGGTGAGATGACAAAGTCTACATAGAATATCCCATGGTTTTCTACGTTTTCTAATTCAGGACAGACTCTAGTCCACTTGCAAGAGAAATCCAGAATGCAAGTGGAGTAGTTCAGAGTTAGCCCAGAATTTTAGTGAATTTTACCTTACCATGTCATTCAAAGTGGTTCATAATGTAGTAGTGCTACTGTAATAGATTTTTTTATGCAATCCATATATTTATGCAATCTATTTCTTGCAATAGCTGCTGCCTTGAAGAAATTGCTGGGATGTAACAATAAGAGAATGTTGCTTTATGTTTTATTTCTAGCATTAAAGATCCTGTATACGATTGGGCACTTAGTGAAGAGAGATTTTATCTGGTAGAGTAAAATTTGTTTTGGTCCTGTTTCTATCAGATATTAAAATCAGTGTTATATATTTAGGAGTTGTTTTCAGGTAAACAGGATTTCATTATGAATCTGATATATGAGTGCAGCATTTTGATGTTTTAGCAGAGTAAATTTTTCTTTACATAAGATTACAATCTCTAGCCTTGTAAAAACTAATACAACATTATTGTAAAACTATCATTGTTTTCAGAATGAATATTTATTCTTTGCTTATATATGTCCTTGTTCAGCTTATTTGTTTGGATTACAGCTCTCAGTCTGAACTTGACGATTTGTATCAACCTTGTGATTCAAACTTTCTACTTTAGATCATAGTTAAATACTGTCTTTAAATAAAAATTAGTGCTAAATTGAAAAAGAAAGTTATCTGTATTTGGTATTTCGCTTGAATTCCAAAGGGAATCTGTATAAAGAATCCAAATAATGTTCACTGCTGGAGTTAGATTGGATTGTATAAGATGCTTCTTGCACGTCTCAAAGTTTTTTTTTACAGAGTCTGGTTCCTTCAATTTTTGTAAGAGTATTTGTCTTGATTCATTAATAACATAAGTAGAAGCAGTATACTATAGTGCATTTCATCCATGTTTGAACAATAGGTTTATAATATTTATTTATATTTCAACAGGTTCCCAGAATATTTATCAATGGAAATTTTGTCGGAGGTGCTACAGATACTCAGCAACTTCACAGGGAGGGTAAACTGCTACCATTAGTTCACCAGTGCCAGATCCAAAGAGAAAGAAACTCAGTACATTCATATGGTTTTCCTTGATGTTTTAAATAAAACGTGACAATCTTTAATTTATAAATCCAGATTTAACTTTAGCAACTTATCTGTAAAAAAATGCTTCAACAATATTGAATTGTCCCAAAATATATTGGCTAGTAAATATGCAGATTGCAACCATACAAGGGTTCCTGGTAGAAAACTAAGCAGCTAGACATACAAATGCTGCAATAAACCTTGTCCCATTAAGTCAATTCTGGAAACTAAGTTTAAGAGCAATGCCACCTGCACTCAAATATATAGCAATACTCCCAGGATGATTTTGGCATACCTATGAGCACGTGCACAATAATCAGCTGCCGTCCATGACAATTTGCTCATTGTTTGATGTTCCTGCAACTATAAAGCTAAACTGTCTGTGAATGCTCCCTTTCTCTCAGGAAATTGGGCATTGGCAAATTGGTATATCAAACAGAAAAAGTGAAAAGAGACCTGGACAACACAAAAATCAGAAGATGGAATGCTGGAAACAGACACGGAGCACAGATAAAGCAGTCATTGGAAAGGGAGAAACTGAACTCAGCTTAATTCTTCCTTTCTCTTCCACGTATTTCCTCCTTTTTGTATGCTTTCTCTCATCGTGGAGTTTGAATTTCTGGTTAGCCCTCAGCCCATGAATCTTTGTGCAGTCAGATACAAAGAAGGCCTCTGCCTCTTTTTAAAGTTATACAGAAAGGGAATGCCAGCAAATGGGCAAAGAGTAGATCTGAAGAAAGCAGAGAATATAGATTGAATAAGCCTTTTGGGATGAGATATATAGACTACTTTTATATATGTTAAAGTTCTACTTCACTTGAACCTACATGTGTGTAACTGTAGTTTTTGCTGTCAACTTTGCTAGTCTTTGTGTTTAGGAAGTGGTATTCTGTAAAATCGGTGTTCATTCTCGGTAAAGGCAACATCGCTGCCCTTTTCCCAGTTTAAATATGTCCAAGCTAATCTATCCTTGCCTGATTAATTTTGTAGTTTATTTAGGCAGTGTATCAGAATCGCCTTTTAACAACACATAACATGAAGGACTTTTGGAATTAGGTATCTAATTCTGATTAGGTAAAAAGGACCTCATCAGCTATATGTAGCAAATATTGATAAATGATTTACAAATGGGTGAATAGTTTCGAAAACCTTGCAAAAATTAATATGCAAGTCAGATTGAGCGTTTTTCCCCAAAAAGGTGGTGTTCTTGTCCTAGTGATAAGGTTTTTGTCAGATAGAAATTTATAATGTCCAGATTGCTAGATGACATATTTCATTATCAAAGCTTCTTGAAAATGTGACCTCTTTGTGGCTTGCAATTGGATTGATATTTATGAAATAGAACTTTATGTGTATATGAAAAAACAATTACTGTGACTTAATGTCCTTCCTCTTTGTGTAATATATTTGCATTAAACAATACCAAATATTTATCAGAATTTTACATTCATGTGTTATGATTAACTGTATTATAAGCTGCATGCTCATGTTATAGAGAACCAGAATGTCTTTTTTTATTTCCATTTTTCAGTCAAATATTGTATCCTAAAACAGACATACAAATTTAAAAACAAAATTATATAATACAGTAATGGCCAAATTGACTGTTTTAATTAAAAGAGAAGAATACATCTAACTTTGTTTCTATCTGGAAACCATGTCTGGATTTTGTAGTTGAGATAAAAAATATTTTGGGATTTAGTGATTAGACATCTTTTTTTAAAAAAAGAAATGACTAGTATATATTGAGTATGTAAAGTAAAAAGTTGAGGCTGTAAATTTATGTTTATTGTACTGCACTGAAGAGTCAGAAGATAATGTTTTTTTCTCTCCCCCTCCCTTCATCCTACACTCCCCTCTTTCCCACTATTTTCAGTTTCATTTTGTATTTTATACTCTAATAAGTGCAATAAAATTATATTATAAAATAAGAGATTGTACTATAAGGGCAGAGCAGCTTAAAATTTTACCAATACTCCAACATGAAGCACCATATTTATATTGTGTTTTTATTTCCTGTAAGCTGCCTTGAGTTGCCGTGAGTGAGTAGGCGGCAATATAAATTTTCCAAATAAATAAATGTCAAACTATGAATGGAGCAACAAATTATATAATGTTTCTTAGTGCTAAAGTCAAACTGATAACAGTTTTATTTATCTAAAAATATAAAGTTAAAGGGATTATAGCATGCTTTGCCTCCAAATTTCTTTCTTACAAATCACAATATAAGTGAACAGACAGAGAAAGCTCTCAGAGACTGACTTACCTATCCATCTATTCATACACATCCCCCAAGTAATTAAATGCTTAAGAACTTAGAAGCAAATGCTAAGAACAAAAGCATCCATGGGACATAGAAGCACGCATCCAGCATTCATAGAACCTCAGTTCCAGTTCACCTTTTTAGCCACATACAACACGAGTAAATAACGATTATTAAAGGTAATTTAAATGATGAAGTACATAGAATTTATTTTGCACTTGTTCTACAAAGCATAAAACACTTAGGAACATTTCATTTACACTTCTATCAGAAAACAGTCATTTATTTATTGAAAACAATGGGTAGGATTGCCAACAAACCCCCTCTTCTCTAATGTTTATTAATAAAGAGATTGTTTCCTTAGCTAAAAACTTGTTACTCGTTAAAAGAAAACCTAAGCTGCTTATTTTAAAGTGGAAATCACATACCAAATACTCAGTGTCTATTGTAACATTTTGGCAGTAAAGGCATTGTTTTGCTTTTTGAAAAAAATAATTATGAGCCTTAGAAGAATATGATTCTAATGAGAGGAACAACGGCTGAATTCTTTTTCTTCTAATAATATACTACACTAAAAATTATACGTGTTTCACAATATTTTTGCCTCAACATTTTTTTTCAAATACTGACAGCTAAAAGATCTACAATATTTTTTTTTCAAAATGTTAGCAATGTAGTGTATGGATTGCCACTTAAAAATACAGATTGTATAAAACACAAACAATAGATGATACTGTGCTATCCTGGTAAAACTACAATAATGTGTAAAATTAGTGTTTTCAAAATGTTACATTTTTAAATCCTTGTTTCACAAAAAATTATTTCAGAAACTACCAGCCTTTTCCAATATAGTGTTCATTGTATAATCTCCAGTCTCAGAATGGATCAACTTTATGCAAAATGTAGTTATTCTTGGGAAAATTTACACCTCTACAGATACAAATAACTTTTATTTCTTATGATCATGTTTAAGGTTTTCAAAAGGCAATGGTGACACTTGATAAAAGTAAAATTCTTTCCCCATCACAACCAAAAATTAAATCTCACCCTATTACAAAAATTCCACCTGTTGTTAATCTTTTAACAGCATAATGTGAGTATCTGGATATAAATATTAGGCAACATTTCAACTGAACTACATATTGTACAAATAGCCAGTTAAACCCAAGTGTTGCATATTCCATGCTAATATACTATACAGTAATTTTTCACTGAAGAACTAAAACATTGGATGTTACTTTGGTGTTAAGAATTATTCAACTTAAAGTACAAATGCAAGATCAGGTTATTTCTGAAGTTAGCACCTTTTAACTAACCTCTGCCACTCCGGCAAATAGAGAATTCATATATTCTTCCTTGGCATTATTTCTTTACAAGAACAATGATGTTAATTACTCTTCTTTCTGAGATAATAGTTTACAATGTAGGTGAATGTTGCCTTTGTGTTCAAGCATAACTTCATGCAATTTGATAGCTAGATCATACATTTATATTGTATTCAACGAGATACAGGTAATCGACTTGTGACCCAAAATTTCCACTGCTAAGCAGGAGAGGTGTTAAGTGAATTTTGCCCCATTTTATTATATTACTTGCCATAGTTGTTAAGTGAATCACTGCAGTGGTTAAGTTAGTAACACAGTTATTAAGTGAACCTGGCTTCCCCATTGACTTTGCTTGTCAGAAAGTTACAAAAGGTGATCACGTGATCCCGAGAAACTGCAACCTTCATAAATACATCTAAATGCCAAGCATCCAAATTTTGATCATGTGACCATGGGGATGCTGCAATGGTTGTAAGTGTGAAAAATTGTCATAAGTCACTTTTTTCGGTGCCGTTGGAACTTCAAATGGTCATTAAATGAATGGTTGTAAGTCAAAGACTACTAGTTTAGCATATATAACAAAGGTTTTCAAAAATCAATAGAATTTCTATATGCCTGTAAAAGACCACTGGCTATAATGGCCTACAGTATTGTGAAGATAACGCTTTGATTCACTGATTGTGAATACCGAATTCAAAACCAGGCCTATAATCACACATTTTGCATCAGAAATGGTTAGAAATAATATTCATGGTGAGCACTAAACAGAATTCCACTTTTGTGATTAATTCAAATTAAATTGAACTGTGATTAGAGAATGTACCAATGTAACTCCTAATGATGGCCAAGATGAACAGAATATACAGCACATGATCCCATGGTATCTTTTCACAAAATAAATAATGTTTCATTTGCATTAAGCTAAAGGTACAATCTAATTTAACTAAATGGTATCAAAGACTAATTCAAAAACCAGAACAGCAGCTATTGTAAAAAAACATGTTATTTACAAGAGGCACTCCTGAAAGAGACAGCAGTGATAACTAAAACAAACAAGGTGGAGTGGAATTAAGCTGATGTGAGTAGGAAGTACATTTGAGTGTCACTATCGGTATGAGGTGACTTTCAGAAGTTAAAACTTTAAAATTAAGCCAGACTTTGGCCCCCAACATTCTCTCTCACAGAGTGATGGGAAATTAAAAAAAAATACTTATCTACCATATGAAAATAAAAGGAAACATAAACAAGAGAAATAATTCTCTGTATATTAATATTTTAACAAGCTTCGTGGTAGGCTCTTTCTGAAAATGCATAATTCTCAAGTGAGACTTTGGAAAGGTGCAAGCAAACAAGACAATTATAGACAGTGGTGGGATTCAAATAAGTGAACAACCAGTTCTCTGTGTGGATGCCGCTTCCGGAAGTCCATTCTGGGCCTGGACAACAAAAAATTAGCTACCGGTTCTGCAAAACTGGTGAGAACTGGCTGAATCCCACCACTGATTATAGACCAATATTGAATAGAACTTACTTGGATTCATACACAGGATACACAGTATTGGGGAAAAAATCAAATTAACTTTGGTATAGTAGTAGTTGTAATTGTAGTGTAATTTATTATACACTCCGCTCATATCCAATTTAAAAATGATCAAATTTATCAGTTTTACAGTTGACGAACTGTCTAAAGCAAATTTGGGGTATAATCAAAAGGGGCAGAGAGAAAGGGGAAGTCATATTGTATTGGCTATAACCCCAAATTAATTGAAAAAGTATTTCATTGCGATTAAAACCTATAATCACACCCCTTTTTAACACAGAATGGATTCAGTTTTGAAGCATGCCATATTTTTAAGGTCCCAGTTCATCTTGCGCTCTCTTTCATAGCAACTCGTTACTATGCAAGAAGTCTTTCCAATACACAGAGAATCTTTTATTTCATATTACTAAGATCTATTGTCAAGAGTGATTTAAATAAAGTGGATTATTTATCCATGGATACATGCAAGTTAAACCGTTTCTTCCCCCCCCCCCCCATTCTCTTGGTCTCTTCTCTTTTTCAGTAAACATGTTCTGTTCAAACCTCTTTCCTCCTTAAATCCCACTGCCATCATTTAACAAGGTGTCCTAATCTGCACTAAAACAGAAGTAATATTATAGGAAGCAATAAATTGATAAAGGGGAGAATGAAGCCACCTATCTGCTATTGATATATCTCTAGATTTAATTCAATCCAGAGCACAGAAAAGAACGAAAAAGATTAAGATAAAGTGAATACAATTCACACTTCATTTATTATAGCTGCTATTCTATTCCTATTGCCTTACTTATTCGAGATATGGTCTGGGAAAAAAAATCCCATTTCATTTTAACAGCAAAACTAACAAATTTGTACAAAAAGCTAATGGCTACACTTTACTACCTTTATAACAATTTGCTATCACAATTGCTTGTTGCAAAAAAGAATTCAAAGTAGATTGAACAAATTCAGAGTGAATGTATTTTAGCAGGCAAGTCAGTATAATTATATTATTCAGTGGCATATAATCAACCTTTTTTTTCAAATGAAACAAATTTATAAAGGAGAAAGATTTTTTTATAAAACATTAGAATCCAAATATGTTAGTTTTTTGTGTGTGTGTCTGTCTGTCTGTATGTATATATATACATACTAGAAATATAAAAAACTGAACTCCGGGATAAATATAAAATCAGTTTTATTACTAAGCTTTTGTCGGTCCTCTGCCGACATCGTGAGAGTAAAACCTGGAGGCTGGCTAGCCCGTTTATATAGCTGGTTGTTTCAACGATCTGCTCATGGAGCAAGTAATTGGTCCCTCCTCCCCTCGCCCCCTCCTAGTCAACCGTATTGCTCCTAATCCTGTCGTGCCTGCCTGTGCGCATTTGAATCCTGGCGCTTTTTCTCCCCCCGCCCTCCTCCCCATCCATTCCGCTCATGTGCGGCTGCCCAACGTCATTGCCAAAGCATCCTCTGGGCTTCCTTGTCCTGTAGCCTCAGTAAGTTGTTGCACAGTCACGTCCGGGTCGCAAAACGACACATAACAGACCGGATCCTGCACTATGGGAATAACCATCCAGTGTCCCACAAAATCAGCTGTATCTGAACACTATTCAGGAGGATAAACACCCATTGCAGCACAAGGGAAGCAAAAAACAGAAAATGGACCTACCTCTATCGTATATGCAAATGCAATGGCTATCCAATAGATTTCATCTGGCAATATAGCAGACATGTAGAACCCCGTGAAACACAAAGCAGACCAACAACCACAGTCTGGACAACACTCCCTTATATCAACGGAGTGTCCGAAGCAACAGCACAGATATTGGCACCTTACAATGTCAATGTGGCGCATAAGCTGAGTCAGACGCTGCACACTAAAATAATGCGCCCTAAGGACCTGTTGCCAGAACACAAAAGATCATCAGTGGTGTATAATGTCAGATGCAACGATTGCCGTTGCAACTACATTGGAGAAACCGCCAAGCGACTCAAGACCAGAGTCCATGAACACAGGTTGGTGGCTAGACGACATGATGAGCACTCACAGGTGTGGATGCACATGGCTGACAACAACCATTCATTCAACTTTGCGGGAGTGGAGACTATTGCCCAAGACCCTACTAAGAGTGACTGTTTGCTCAAAGAAGCCTGGTTATCGAATGAATATTTGATTAATCGACATATAGATCTATTGCCGGCTTACCAAACATTAAGGAAACATGAGCAACAGTGCAAAAACTTACAGCGAATGCAACAAATACCACCCATATATAGGAGGAAGGAGGATAAGAAAGACCCAGGACACCCACCCATAGAACAGCATGAAACTACAGCGAGCGGAGAGAGGGGGATGCCAACACAATCCACCCGGGCTGCAGGAAAAGAACAGACTAGCAAAGGCAAAATAGGACACACGACAGAAGGAACACCACCGGACGCGACTGTGCAACAACTTACTGAGGCTACAGGACGAGGAAACCCAGAGGATGATTCGGCAATGACGTTGGGCAGCCGCACACAAGCGGAACGGATGGGGAGAAGGAGGGCGGGGGAGAAAAAGCGCCAGGATTCAAATGCGCACAGGCAGGAACGATGCAATTAGGAGCAATACGGTTGACTAGGAGGGGGCGAGGGGAAGAGGGACCAATTACTCGCTCCATGAACAGATCGTTGAAACAGCCAGCTATATAAGCGGGCTAGCCAGCCTCCGGCTTTTACTCTGACGATGTCGGCACAGGACCGACGAAAGCTTAGTAATAAAACAGTTTGTTTTTATATTTATCCCGAAGTTCAGTTTTTTATATTTGTAGTATGAGTATACCTGGGATTCAAATTTTTAAGATTATCGTGTATAGATATAGAAAAACAAATATATATATATACGATAATCTTAAAAATTTATACACACACACACACACAAACACATTCATTCATGGGGAAAATAAATCAGGATGAAAAATCATTGGATTTTTAGGCTAACATTTGAAGAAAAGCTTTGATTTACGTTATTTCTTAAAAAAAAAAAAGCTGTCCAATTCTCCTGGGTCAGGAGGCCAACAACTTTTGTAATGGAAGAAAAGTCATAAGAGCCATTTATAATATGGCAGGAAATACGTTGTACATTTAACATTGCAGATTGAAATACTTTTGCATGACATATCTTTATATTGGTCCTAGAGCTTAAAGCTAAATTCATGCAACCTGTTATAGCTTTCCCACAAAATTATGTAAATTATGCATTTTGACTTTTTAAATGTCATTATTCTGGTACTGGCATTTCTCCATAAAAGAACTATAAAAATCACAACTATTTATAAAGAGGGTGGGAGCATGATTAAGTATAGCTGTATAGATTAAGTATACAAGATTAAGTATAGATTAAGACATATCCTTATGTCAAAAGACCTATAAGGTAACTTAGGTCAATTTCCACTTACACAATGAACTTATTCTATCAATCACAACTATAATTAGATCTTTGCAAATGTCTTAAAAGCCACACTTTTATAGTTACAATTCATATTTATGTGTAGCAACTCTTTCCAGGCTCAGCAATATTTCTATACTTGTCAGAAATTGCCTGTAGTATCTATACATCAGTTGGGTGTATTACCTTACATTGAACATCTCTCTCAAAAATGAGTCATAATAATAATAATATGAACCATGATTTTTATTTTTTTTTTACAGTTAAATAGGAAATGCAGTAAGAATCCTCTCAAAAAATAGACAAGAAAACTACTTTAGAGTACATATTATTACCCAAGGTAAAACGCCTTGTGCGGCACTGTAGAAACCCTTTTAGATATTTAAATATTTTTTAATAAAGATAATTTACAGAAAGGTCAATATAGCTACAAGTTCTTTAAAATTCATGATTTTAATAGAGCAGCTGTTGATCAACTGCTACTTCTGTAAAGAACAGAAGAATAACTACAGATCAGCATTTCCAAAGCAACCTCCTCCTCTCTTAACTATTCCAAAAATTGACCCTTAGCCTGACGGTATTATTCTAGGGCTTTTTAAAAATTGTAGCTACATAAAGCAGGCATGCTGCTTCTACCAAATTACATCCAAATGCTGCACGAAAGGACTTGTATGAAAAATAAATCTCCCTTCTATCCACTCCAGTATTTCCTCCAAAATGCCCCAGGTCTCCAGTGCAAATTTGTTAGACAGGAGAGCTGAAGTAGTTGGGGGAAGTTTAATTAACAAGTCTTCCAAGCAAACCAATATTACAAACCTATATCATCGCTTTTTTTTTTTTTAGTATCAGATTCTATAACCTGCAGTGCAAAATTTTGCCCAGTATACAAAATCTGGGTTTTTGTTTCGGCACTTTTAATTGAGTTTCAGGAGCTTTCCATAATTTTACCTGATGTGCTGAACCACCGTTTCTATCACCTCCCATCCAAGTTGGGGAGAACTGAGTCAAAACAATTTCTCTAGCCATTTTTATCTAAAATGGATATCTTAGATAATTAGATGTCTGGAATTATGAAAAAAATGTGAACAGCTATCATAAGTATACAGTGAAAATCTATGGGTAAGGAGTAGACAATTGTCACAACCTTGATTACCAGCTGTTTACAAGATTATCAACTTGAATTTGTTAAGAGGATTTGGTTACAGAATGTATATAAATGTGTATACATTAGCCAAAGGTGGAGAAATGATTCTTTCCAGATGTTACTAAATTATAAATCTGGCTCACGATGAAGGAGGCTGGGAAGTGCACTTTAACAGTATAGAGAGGGGGACAGATTCCCCATTCAGCACTAACATTTGGTTCTTCTCGATTTTCTAAGTCAATGAAAGGTGTTTTTCAAAGCAAAGGATATGTTCATTTGCCAGAGTACTCCCTTAAGCCTGGTTTAGCAACAAATTTGTCGCAAGCACCATATGCTCAATGAAAATGCAAATGTAGCTATTAAGTCATCTGTGACTTGGCTAGTCGAACTTGGTTAGTTTTCCTCTTCATCAGTTTGTCAACCTTGCATTACAGTAAACACTGCCATAAAAACTGTCCTGATTTTCCTGCTACGGTATGTCATTAAGAATTGCGGCAAAGGAGAACTGCCCAAACCAGGAAGAGTGATTTTGTACCAAGCTGAAAGTTTATGCATTGGGCTAAGAAGCCTTAAATATAGGAAATTGTTTTCACATTATTGCTCATATGACACAGAAAGCTTTCCTGGCCTATAGGGAGTTTAGTTTAGCGGACTGTAATATAGGAAGAGAAGGAACAGCAACATCAGTTGTGAAACTGTCTTCTGTATAAGCTGCCTGTCTTGCTCAGCCCATCAATTTACTACCTTATAACTGTTCTGTTCAATTAAAAGAGAATGTATTGTTTATATGAACTTATTTTCTAGGACAAAGATGGACAATTTGGACTTCAGCAACATCTGGAATGGCACAACTCCCAGCAGGCCCAACCGGAATGCCAAATTCAGATCAGCAACAGGTTATCTCCTTGCCAAAATTCTGCAGCTGGTCTTGATCTTGATTTGCCTACCAGCAGTGATGGTCCTCGCATCAGGACACAAGGGAATCAACAAAGCGTGAATTTCATTAAATTACATGCTTTAGGAACATGTGATCCCTAGGGGGGGGGTAAAGCAGGAATAAAGAGTCTATATAAATTAAAACCGCAAGTAATCAGCTGTCTTGCTCTCACAGCAATCCTACATTTAAGTAGATATGCTGACACAAAAAGACTACTCTGCAAATGTTAATATGTTCAGAAAGACAGATCAGTCATCATGTTAAGGCGGGGCTAGAAATGTGTGTCCTTTTCTGATTTATTGTGTTAACTTTTGTACAAGTAACACATAAATATGGCTAGTTTTATTAATAGTCCCTATCCTTGCTTCTTTTTCCCTTTTTCTCCTCTTGCTTCAAGAGATATGATAAACCACATTTTCTATAAAGAACATCAGAAAATATTCTTTATTTTCTGATATTCTGATTCTATTAAAAAAACCAGAAAAAAAAACTTGCTTGAGAAACCTTCTACTATCCACTGTCAGGAAGGAATCTTCTTGGGTTAGAGCAGGGGTAGGCAACCTTGGCTCTTTTATGACTCGTTGACTTCAACTCCCAGAATTCCTGAGCCAGCTCTCCCTTTCCCCTCAGCATGGCTGGCTCAGGAATTCTGGAAGCTGAAGTCCACGAGTCATAAAAGAGCCAAAGTTGCCTACCCCTGGGTTAGAGGAACAATCCAAACACAGAGATGCTCCAGAGCTTTCCTGATGGAGGCCACTGACAGAGCAGACTTTGTAAAGGTCTTGAAAACCATCTATCCCAAGGCAACTATTTTTCGTGGGAATGCCTTTGACTGACTTTTTCTGTTCCTGAGACAGAACAATTTCTGGAATAGTTTTGCAACACAGTGGGAGAAGAGAATGTGCTGACTCCTACAGAACTAGAGGCCTATGAGAAACTGGTAATTTCTGGGAAGCCTACTTTAGAAGGTGAAGCATTGGAGAAAGTGTTAAGAACATGTAGCCAGTTTTTTCAGCTGAACAGTGAGCTACAAGAAAATGAAGCCCTACCGCTTGATTTACTTGAACAAGAACTACAGATGCTGAAGAATCAATATGCATGTCGAGTAATGCAACGTGACAAGCTTCAGATATGTGCAGATAATCTTTGCTGGCATGGCGAGTTTCTAGGTGTTTCAGAACTGTTGGTGAGACCGTTAAAAGTCATTGGCGCTGTTTGAAATTGTTCTGCCAGCAGCAAGATCTGACTGCTGGCCCAGCAACAGATTCTATTGCAAATCAGGGCTGTTTCCAAAGGAGGAAGAGGAGGAGAGGTCCCGGGACTTACGGAGCGAAGGAACTGGATGAGGCTGTCGGCAGGCCCAGAGGAAGAGAGGCTTTTGGAGGAGTTGGTGGCGGTAGCAGCGTGCTCCAGGGGCGAAAAGAAGCAAGGCCTCTTTAAGGAAAAGGAGGAAGAGTCAGGATCAGAAAAAGGAGAGGCGAGGTTGTCGTGCAGGAATACAAGCTAATTTGAGGGCTAATCCACATGGAGCTCTGTTTCCATCTGTCCTGTTTGCCATCATTCGCTCCCTAGAGACTAAAATGGACGATCTGAAACTTGAGCTGGCCACGAACAAGGAGTGTATATCGGAGGTGGTGACCCTTTGAGAGCTATATGCAACGAAATTTCATTTTGATGTATGCTAATTGGTGTACATTCAAAGTGACAATAAAGTTGTTGTTGTATTATTATTATGATCATTGCACAGTCAGCCAGATGTTCAGACTGGATTTGGCATTTTGTCTACCTATCGAGTCCTTACCCAGGACCTGGGATAGGCAGACGTGGATGTTTGATGGTATTACAGATATCGTCGCAGGATGGAAGCAGTTCCTAGTAAGGCCGCCTTTTGCAATTGACTAATGGCAAATTTGTCAATGCCAATNAATAAATGGAGAACTAGACTTGGAAAACATGAGACTTGAGTATCTTGAACATGTACAAGAGGAAGCTATTGACCAGTTATTGGGCCAGCTCAGCCACTTTGAGGTGCTGAAACTCTTGCTGATGTTGAGAAGAATCTGCAATGGACTGGAACTAAGCTAGAGGGACTGATGATTGTCCTGAAAGAATCTCAGTCTAAGTTAGAAGAATGGCAATCCTGCTCTGAGGATTCAAGATTCTCCATTAAGCAATGGCCACGGATTTTGATAGATCCTAGTGACCTCACTACCTTACGGTTGTGGAGATGCTGGGCAAACACAATCAAGAGAAACTATTTTCACATTCATATGAGACTTTGGCAAGCACTGGTTCATGATTGTTCCAGGAACTCCGAATGCTTCAAGTACAGCTAGCCACCCCATTTACTCAGTATCTTAAACTAAAGTCTGAAAACAAGGCACTATAGTATTTGATGTATGGTGACTCCAAGCAGCTAATGCTTCGTGCTCAGGAATTGATAGAACCTCTGGAGCAACTTAGTATCACACAAGCTAACGTCTTTGAAATTCTAATGGACACCCCGATCAACTTAGAGACCCAAAACAAATTATCTGCAGGGCCACTTCCAGAAGATGGAGCGCAAACTCTACATATACTTCTTCAGCGACCCAGACTAACTGAAGAAGTTGGTTGAAGAAGTTGAAAAGCAAGCACTGGCATCTTCGTGTACATAATGGCAAGAGAAGAAGAAAATAATCTTGCTCCGAGGTGCTTTTACATAAATTCTGCCTCAGTGAATGGAATGCTTCCAAGAGAAGCATTCGGGAATTGTTAGGAGGGTAAACTTTCATCTTCCTGCCATCTCTTCTCTGAAGAATACATTAATGTATATTAAGTCGTAGGCTCTTTTCTAGGAGTTGATTTGATGACATGTATCTATTACCACGGGAAATATTGTATAGTATAAGGATTCTGTGTACATTACTTTTTTTGGATCCTTACTTTGCTACAGTATAGTAGAGTAGAATATATACATAGTGGGTGGGGGTGTTCAGAAGGGAGAGGATGTTGTGCAGAAATTGAGATGGGGTGCCTAAAACTATGAATACTTCTAAGAACTGAAATAAAAGCATCCATTGTCAAGAAATAAAACACAGAACAGTTAGATCAGTATTTCTCAAACTTGGCAATTTCCTGGTTGGGGAATTCTAGGAGTTGAAGTCCACATATCTTAAGGTTGTCAAATTTGAGAAACATTGAGTTAGACTATAATGTGCACAAAATTGATGGGCTTTGCAAGACTTTTTTTGAAACAAGAATTTCAAAGGCTAAAGTATAATCATTAAATCAATATCCTTGGGAATAATCTGTTGTTTCCAGATGTCCCAACACTGCTTAATACAAAATGTTTGCTAAACACAAGGAGAGCATCAAGTTGCCAGTGGTAAATGGTAACCATAAAGTAATAGGAACTAATGAGCAATGACAGAAGTAATATAACCTGTAATGCATATGTGGCTCATTTTTTCTCAGATAATAGAATAAGTTATTCCAATCAAACAGTTGTTAACCTGAAACAGTGTAAAAAGATGAAGCCCTGTCTCATCATTTGATTCCCTGTGATTAACACCATAAATTCATTCTAGGAAAATAAAATCTTCAGTAATGGAATACATTGTCATAGTTAAACTAATATAAAAAATTAAAAGCATTCACTGTATTCCATATTTAGTTCTAAAAAGCAATAAGAAACCTAGAATTATGCACAACAGATGTAAACAGTATGTTCAGAAAGTAGAGTTTCCACTGGCTGTTTTTACATCTCTTTTAAAATGTTAACACTCCAACAGGGGTATGAAACTTAGCCTTGAATTAATAGAGTCTTGTTAATTCAATTGATAGGTCCCAGTCAATTCTTCAGGAAGTTAATAGCTTTAGAAAAAAGGGTGCTCACAGGTTTAGATCAAATCCAAAATGAAGTTTTGAATGACAATGGGTGTTCCTGTATCAAAACCACAAATATCCAGCATCCCTCTGTCATCTGGGTCTGCAACAGTAAAGCCACTGGATGTCATTCCACAAACAATTAACTTGGATGGAATACCCATTTTCTACAATCAGATAAAAAGAGAGAGAGAGAGAAATACTTTTTTTTCAGACTATACTTGCAAAACAACAAATTATTTATAAAAGCCAAGTCTTACAGACTTTATTACTGAAGTGCACAATCCATATTCTTGTTATCTTCCTGTGAAGTGGGAAGTCTTATTTTTTTCAGTATTTTGCCAAGATTTTTGATCCCAACTATCACAACTATAATTAGGGAAACCTGAATGTGGCAAATAGGGTTTTTCTTAAAAGTATGCTTTCTGTCTTATCTGTGGTAGTCCTTTTCTTTGTAGTGCTCATTCTTTCTGCTTTGTCCTTAAATAGCTTTTTCTGCATCCAATAACAAGCACTGTTCCACTTGTGGATCACTTATGTGAGCCCAGTACACTTCTAGATCAGATCACTGTAGGGCAGATAGCTAGAAAGTCACAAGCAGTGCTGATATAACACTAATATAAACAGGACTAAACTAGTATGCACTGAACACAATATTAAAAATATAACTTTATATATTTATATTTCATTCTACTTTAGGATTATAATTATATTGTTTGCCCAAAACCATTCCAGAAAATGGTTCTGTTATAACATAATGTAAACCATCAGAAAGCTGGCAGCTACTTAA
>NW_015387042.1:242353-309893 GCF_001527695.2 Protobothrops mucrosquamatus
GCCACATCCCAGGCCGCCGCCAAATTTTCAGCCGAGTCGTGAACTAGATCCTCAGGATATGGCCCAAGCTCCGTCAGGAACCTCTCTGGGTCCATCAGGCGCCTGGGGCGGAACCATCTATGCGGTTCCGACTCCCTGCGGCGGGGGGGAGCGGTCCGGAAGTCCATCCTACTTTGCTGCTTTGCCTTTTGGCATTGCATAGAATGCCTAGAAAATATGTAAAATATTAAGTGTTTCATATTTTGATGTCCCATTTTTGTCGTTCTATAGATTTCCTAGGCATTCCATAAAATGCTTAATTTCACACATTGGTGATAACATATATATTCTACCAGACAATCTGTGACCTATTGGGTCATTGTTTCAGAGACATTTCCTTATCTAGAAAAACTCTGGGCAAAAACTCAGTGGGAGCGGGTACAACTTCTCTCTTCCTTTTAGCTTCCTCATTGAGTTTCCTTGTGGGAAGCCAGAAGTGAACATTGGAAACCTTCCTCCCTCCCTCCCTCCCTCCCTCCCTCCTGTCTTCCCCTTTTCCTTCCTTTCTCCCTTCCTGATAAGGCTAACAAATCACTACTGTTGAGTGGAGAAGGGATTGAGAGAGTGGCCAGAAGCTTTCAAGAAATGTTGAAAGTGATGATCAAATCGTCTCAACAGCATGGTGGCAGCAGCACTGAAGCAGCTACAACTTTCCCAAATTTCATTCCCTCAGGGTAAGGAGTCACCCGCATTTTGTAACTTTACCCATTTGAGGTACCTTGATTGAAAAGGTTTTGCCTTACGTTGCATCACTTCGCTCAACTAAAGGTTACAGACATGAGAGTTTTGGTAGTATTTCGATATAGCGAATGACGTTTTCCCTGGGAAGTGATCAAATGTCAGCTAAGTTATTTTTTCCCCCATCAAACCAATGTCTCCTGTGATTTGCAATAGCAGTACAGTTTCAGACAGAGACCTACACTACATGTCTCTTGAGCCTGTCCTCTGAAGATGCCAAACTGACAGGCAAATGAAGGTACACAGCAAAGCACTATTACAGACAACTCATGCAAGCTACAGAATTGCTGTTCACAGAGAAAAGGAGGAAAATCCTCTGGCCTGAGGATTAATTTAGTGGCAACCTTTTTCATCTCCCACACATGCACAAACAAATCTACAGTCCCCATGGCGCGCAAACAGATATGCATATATGATTCTATGTCTACTGTAGGATGGGCAAAGTTTATAGAAGGCTGCATGACATGAAATGGAGAGGACTAGCTTGCCCAGCAGTATCTCCATGTCCATTCAGATCCGTGTTTCCTTTAAAAAAAAAAAAGTTATTACCAAGAGATCTTTCACAAATCCAGGGCTGATTCCCATCCTCTTCTGCATCTACCCTTAATACCTTAATCTTACCATTAAAATTCTTCAATGTTTTTACCGTAATCTTTTGGGTTTTATTTCCTTTTATACACTAATACTCCTTTATTTCCTTCATACACTAATACTCCTTTATTTCCTTCATACACTAATTTGATTATGAATTTGATCACAAAACCAATCTGATCACTTCCCAGGGAAATTATCATCCATTATATCTACTGTCCCAAACAAATTTACATGCTCTTTTCTATTAAGCCAGCTCATTTACTTTTTTTTCTCTTTATCCCGTAACTCATTATGTAATATAATAGTGCCTTCAAATTATATACTAACACACTTCAAGTAAAATCAAAGCATATTCATACACTCTTACATCTCTTATTAGTTATCCATTTTTCATTTTTTTTCTAATGAAGTTTAAGTACTGGATTACTCAGGCCAATGTGCTTTCCTTTTTATTATGATATTAAAATTAACATGTGCTACATGCAAGAAACAAAGAGTCACTTGAAAATAAAATGCTTCCATGAAAAAGAATTACTTGTTTAAGACTTAGTAAAATACTTCTTTTCATGATAAATACATTAAGTTAACTATTCTCATATAAAACTATAGGGTGACTTTAAGAATATTAGATACCTCAGACATTTTCTGTAATACTTGTGGTAAAGTCATATCCTCAGTCACAGGACTAGGAACTATATCATGGGAAAAAGCAACAATGTGGGAATCTTTTTCAGTGCGTGCCACAACCTGGTAAAAACCAAATGACCAAAGGTAAAGAGAGAATGTTATTTTCCTGTTTGTTAAACTAAAAAGCATTTCTGCACTCAAGCTTTCTGTGTCTAGTCTAGCTGCCTCTTGAAAAAGCACCGTTAGGACAAGCTTTCTCTGGTTTTCAAATGTGAAATAGCTGTTTTTCTATTCTAATTCATCCCTCTTTTAATGCTCCACAATATGTTAGTCCTTTCTCCCAGACTTTCTTAAGTTGTTATTTTCTTTGGATACAAGTGCTGAAAATCTGATTACCAAATCTTACATAATGGTTCCTTCTTGACCTGTAGAACAGGCACTGAAGGGATGCATCATCTTAGCCAAACATTTGCTTTAGTACAGGAGGCATTAATCACCGGAAAAAATGATTTGTTGCCTGCTCTAACTTGAGCAACAGGAAAATTATGTATTGTAGACAAATGGCATGACAAGACTGGCTAGTAAGGCATGGAATGAAGGAAAGGTATCAACATGGGGCCAAATACTGTCCAGCAATTAAGTTACTCAAATTATAAACACACATAGACATTTGGGAGTCATTAAAGGAAATACGTCCTTATATACTTTCAGAAAATGTTGACCATATTATCTGAAAATAAACAGGATAAATAAAACAAAAGTTTAATTTATATCTGAAGAAATAAGCGGAATTAATACCTATGTTGATTTTGCATGGATAAGTTTGTTAGTTTTGTTTTAAAACCATATCTATCAAATCATGAGGCAGATATCCTTGGCTTTACCAAATTACAATCTATTTAGTCTTGGAAAATCAGAACAACGCCATCGCAACCCAAAGTTTAGGACCAAAAAATATCATAAAACTGAGACGTTTCTTACCATGCACATTGTTGCAGCAATGGTACTAGCATTCAGCACGCTACCAAAAACCTTTTGTAACATAGAATCACTAACATCAACAGCAACTAAGATACGCTTTCCCATTGGTTCTAATGCCTAAGAAAGAGGCAATGAGTGGAAAGAAGTCAGAATATATAATTTTTTTTAACATTGTTTTAATTATATGACTTTTCACAGCTGTGAGTGCTTTCAGAAGCAACGGTATTAATCAAAGAAATGCTAGTTGATTACAAAAATAATACAAATATATGAGAAGAGGGTACTAATTCACCACCCCGCCACCACCAATATCATCTTTCCCCAAATGTACATTATAGCTGAGCAACCAAGTGCACAGCATAATTTGCAGACTAAATCTCCATGAGTCTTAAGAGGAAGGGGGGAAGGAAGACTACAGCCTAAACTGTTATGGATTGCTCATAAAAAATACCGAAAAACAAACATCCTAGGAACATTTACCATCCTTCTTTTAGTCTTTATTGCCAAAATTGGAACTTTCCTAAAGAGATTTTGCTTAAATGCTTCAGACTTATACTGAAAGTACTTAAATTAATATTCATTAACCATTACCTTGAAGGACTTGTAAAATGAAGTATTTAGAGCTTCCAAGATGTCCTTCTCTGGTTGCCAGCGCAGTTTTCCCCGATAACCACGCTCTCCTTTATAGTTTTCTAATGCAACCAAAATATGGAATGGGTGTATCTGAGCCTAAAGAATTTTAGAAAACAGACTCAAAATGTTAATTTCGCCTTCCAGTGATAATTTCTTCTAATTAAGTAAGCTATAAGATCAATGATTCTGGAATAGAAAATTATATTTATTTAAGTATTGTGAGTATAGAGTGCAAAGCAACTTTTTAACATGTTTTCAAAGTATTATTGCTAGAAATAACTGCTACAATATCCCTTAGATTTTTTCCCTTTATCTAAATGAGATTTTTTCCAGTTATTAATTCAATGGTTTATTTGGTTGATTTAGAGAGATTCAAATTTATATGGTGACCTCACAAATTTGGTCTGGTAATCAGAACAATGCTTTTTTATTATCTTTGCCTTCTGTAAAACTATTACACAAGAAGAGAAATGCTTTCATATGATGTTCACAGCCAATGTTCCCCACAAAAGGATATTTTTGTACAGGTTTTTTTTTTTGTAATTTACACTTTTTCAGCAAAACAATGATTCCCCCATTTTAGCAGTAGAGAAAGCATTGAAAAGGTTACTGACTTTAAAGGCTACCTTCATAAAAAGATGAACAGAAGGAAAGATCACAAGTATATTTAAAAATCTTGTACAGGACTTACAACCATTCATTTAATGACCATTTGAAGTTACAACAGCACTGAAAAAAGTGACTTATGACCACTTTTCACTCTCATGACCATTGCAGCACCCCTGTGATCACGTGATCAAAATTTGGATGCTTGGCAACTGGCGTGTATTTATGACAGTTGCAGCGTCCCAAGATCATGTGATCACCTTTTGTGCCTTTTTTGACAAGCAAAGTCAATTGGGAAGCCAGATTCACTTAACAATCATCTTATTAACTTAACAACTGCAGTGACACGCTTAGCAACTGTGGCAAGAAAGGTTGTAAAATGGGAGTAAAACTCACTTAACAACCATCATGCTTAGCAATGGAGGTTTTGGGCTCAATTGTGATAATTTTCCCTCATCAACTAGAGTTGCCAATTTCCCCTGAAACCAACCCCAAAGATTCTACACTCTGAATTAACCAATGTAGGACAGGTAATTTTTAATAAATAAGAGAGTCAAGATCAAAACTATTGATTAATAAGTACTGATTACTTAATCCACTTAGTTTGGTGGAGCGGTTTAAGGCGCCAGGAAACTGCAAGTTCTAGTCCTGCCTTATGAAGAAAGCCAGCGGACTCATTTTGGGCCAGTCGCTCTCAGCCCAAGGAAGGCAAACCACTCCCGAAAATCTTGACAAGAAAACTGCAGGGATATGTCTAGGCATCAGCACAGGTCAGGAATGATTTGGAGGCACACATACATAGATACCGAACCCCCCCTTTAATTGCCTGTAAAATAATTCACCCCATCTGTAAAACAGTAATAGCTGTATTTGTTAGGCACATAAAACTAGGCAAAAATAGACACTGAATAAAATGCAAATTGATAAAATATTATACTATAATTCAATTAAACTGAAAAGTCCATGACATACTGTATAACATTATCCTCTATCATTTAAAATTGGAAAGTCAATAATAGTTATGTATTTTAAAGTAACTTTATAAAATCCGGTGAAAAAGATGTTAGTGGTTTTTTTTAAGTGACTAGAATCTAAGTAGCAGTCCATTCCACCCCCAAAAAAAGAAAGAAAGAAAGAAAGAAAGATAGATAGAAAGATAGAAAGATAGAAAGAAAGATAGATAGATAGATAGATAGATAGATAGATAATAGATAGATAGATAGATAGATAGATAGATAGATAGATAGATAGATAGATAGATAGATAGATAGATAGATAAAAAGCTCCCAACACAGACCTGACAATCTTAAACAGGATGTGGCTATTCCAGTTTGTGGTAGAAACAAGTAACTCTAACCCAATAAATTTGGTCAAGAGCACAGAATCATCAGCAGATCTTTCTAATAACTAGATGTACAGGTAGTCCTCGACTTGGAAAAATTAAATCCTATTTTGTCTCTTTGTCAGTTATTCAAAAATGTGTTTGTCTTGTAAGTTTTTAAAATTTATGAAAGGGGGGAAAAGATTAATTTCAATAAAAAGTAAGTTAAGCATAACCAGATTTTCTTCCAAGGAGGGCTAAAAAGTCATTTTTAGTTTCAAATAGGGAAAAAACTACTCTTGCACATACCATTCATCATTAGCATCTTGTGCACTAGAAATTTGGATAAAATTATAAAATGTAGAATATTTAAAAGGAAAAACTGAAGTTTCATCTACCCACATTACTGACTTGCATTAGAGTTAGTACCTTTGTGGTAGAGGGGAAGCCAACAAAAATAATGCACTAATGAATTGGCAAAATAGATCCACAGAAAACTAAAATACAATACGCACAAGAACAATGCGTTAAAAAATCCTTACCTTTTTAAGAAGTTTTTCATTTTTTAATTTTTCACAAACCATTGCTACCTCTGAGCTTCCCGGTTCAAGAACAGAATTTGCTGTCATTTTTCCCAGGTTCTTCAATATTGCTGTTACGGGCATGTTCTGTAGCAGTGCTTTCCATACCTTGTACAAAATGAAGTTCAACGGTAAGAAAAAGCCATGTGTTTAAAGAAAAAGACATAGTATAAATACGCATAACTGTACTGGAATCATGTAAATGTATTTATTCATTCATTCGTCACATTTCTACAATATCCACTTCAACTACTGTATGTAATTCTGGGCAGCTCACAATAAAAACATGTCATAAAGTATAAAAGCATAAATAAGAACAAAGTTAAAAACAGGGATGACTCTCTTCTCATAAGGCAAAATTCTTTAACCAACAGGATCCACGATATGCCCTCCCCACCTGACCACATCGAATGGGATGATATAATTTGGACAAGCAAGATAGTTCCTCAGATAACCTGGTCCCATGCCATGAAGAACACATGTAAAACTAAGAATACATGTAAAAATTGTTAAAAGTACTATAAAAACAGAGGAGTGATAAAGTGCAGAAAACAACATTATATAGTGTGATTCAAAGTATTAATGTTTCTCTAATTTCCTTACCTCTTTAGATTTCAAGTGACTTGTCAGGAGGTGTTCTCTAACTAAACTATGCTCTTCTATCAAATGAATCACTTCCAGTTCATCCGTTGTATGCTTTACCCTTTCCACTGCTTCCAAATACGTCAACACTTTTTCAGCCTCAGCAGAAAGCCTGCTCTCTTTATATGTCTCTTGGACTTCCTTCCATCCCTTCATTACATACTTAGTGACAATGGCCAGGCCTGTTGAAATACAGTAAGTTTTATTTCTAATTTAGAACATATTTTGAAAAGAAATATGAACTTCAAAATAATGTGAAGTTATCAAATA
The DNA here is from genome assembly GCF_001527695.2 of Protobothrops mucrosquamatus. NCBI lineage: Eukaryota > Metazoa > Chordata > Lepidosauria > Squamata > Viperidae > Protobothrops > Protobothrops mucrosquamatus. The sequence goes on from NW_015387042.1 coordinate 249,386, forward strand.
TTAGGCTGGAAAGTGTATTTATTTTGTATTTGGTATTTTCTGGCATCCTAGCAAAACTAGCAATTTATTTATGATACCTTGATGAATAGTGGAAGATAATATAAAAGCAAAAGAATAAGTAGTGTTACTATTTAATTAAATACATACGGACACATACAAAGCCTTTTTCACAATTTATTCATCTGACCCTCAGTCTTTAGGACTGATTGTGGGCATGCTTTCTGCTATAATTCTTCTATTGCTTTTGCTATTTCTAGAAGTAACAAAAATTACTTCTAGAAAAATCTCAAGCTTTTGATTTTAAAAAAATTAAAAACTATTAAAGATTCTCCCCTATTATAAAACAAAGCAATACAGGTTGTTTGTGACCACAACTGAGGCCCAAATTTCTGGTGCTAAGCAAGAAAGTGGTTTTGCTCCATTTTACGACCTTTCTTGCTACAGTTGTTACACAAATCACTGCATTTGTTAACAACACAGTTATTAAATGAATCTGGCTTCCCCCTTGACTCTGCTTGTCAGAAGGTCGTAAAAGCTGATTACATGACCCCGAAACACTGCAACTGTCATAAATATGAGTCAGTTACCAAGCATCTGAATTTTGATCACGTGACCATGAAGACACTGCAACGGTCATTAATTGTGAAAAATGGTCGTAAGTCACTGTTTTCAGCATTGTTGTATCTTCAAATGGTCACTAAATGAACTGTTGTAAGTTGAGGACTACTTATACGTTAATAAAAGTGTTTTTTTTAAAGTGAACATTCTATATTCTGTCTAATATTTTACACTTTTATATGTCAGTTTGTCATGGCTTACTTTACAGAATTACACTTCCATGCCTCGCGCCTCCATCTCTTTTGTTCAAATGTAAAGTCAAAATCAACAAATCCTTGTTGATTCAGAAAATTGACTTGTTTTGTTGTTACCTTCATTTGCAGGCTTTAGATGTGATAACCTGAGAAGGTCTTTATGACACCAGCCATTTTTCTTCTTGTATGCTGTCACCGCTAAAGCAATCGCCATGTCATTCTTTCCATTGTACCAAACTGAAACAGCTTTTCTCAGGGCCCGGCCCCACATGCCACATTTCATGCCTTCCTTCAGATCCTTTTTAAACTGGATGAAAGTGAAGAGGTGGGTTGGTATATGACAAATTTCAGGGACAGCCTTATAAGCTTCTTGTTTGGTTTTGGCATCAGAACATTGTGAACAAATGGCAAGCGCAAACAATACTGGATCCTGTTTTGCTGCTCTACCTTCCTGGCTGAATGTCTTTATTTCTTGCACTGCTTCATAACCTTTGCCACCTTCAATAAGCCTCAAAAGAGCATCTACACTTTCAAAGCTCAGTTTCTGTTCCTTGACATAGAATGCACCTCCTTCGGAACCAAAACACAAGAAACGGCGCAGTCTAGTCATGTCTGTAACTTGCCACCCGCATCCATCTTCAGAATCTGATATCTGGTTTTCATTGTCTGGCTGCATTGGACTTGCTCCTTCTTCCATTGCTTCTCAGTATAAAGAAGTCTCCTGAAGAAACACAATAAAATTATTTCATCTATCTGGAATCCGGACTTTATGGTCAGCTTTATTAAGACAATTACTCAAAACATTTCTTTCAGAATAAATTCGGCAACATTTTACGAAAAAAATGTTCCAACTTCAATTAAAACCTTCAGAATAAGAATCTTTTATATACAAAATGTACTAGATACAGCAAGTATAAGAGATTATCTCAATTTCCTAATAAATATTTGTTGACACGATTCTAAAAAAATCTCCCTAAATGAACCAATTTTCTTTGGACTATGCTAGTGAGTTAATATTTTACTCTTTTCTTCAATCCCAGAGGTTTTATAACTCATAAGGGCAATTGATTCAGTTGATCATATATATACTAATAAAAATATTTTTTTGAATTTTTTAAAAGAAAAAGTAATTTCATAATTTCTTATCTATCCTAAGTAATTAAAAGTTATTCTGCCATTATAAGCATAAACACTATACCTGCATCCAGAGACCAAAATATTTAGGCAACTATATGAAATTTATGTCTCCAATGCATTTCTAGTAAGCAATTAAGATTTGACAATTTCAAGCTGTAATTTCTAGAAGTGATTTATTAATTTGATGTAATATCTTCTGTTGTTACTAAGAATCCTATAATTACTTTTAATTTCTGAACTTAATAAACTATTTTGTCAAGTTTACTTTTTTCCTTTCCTGTTTCTTATTTAAAGATAATAATATGCATGTTTGATTTACATTACAGAACAAAGATTCTGAAATGCAATATCCTGTCTGAAATATAATGTTCTTAGGACATGCAATATTCTGCTTTTAAAAACAAGCTATGTAAATATGCTAATGAAATTCTACACAGAAATACATATTTTATAATTTGAAATTGAAAAACACGTTCCTCACAACACAGTAACATATTTTGAGCAGTAAAATTTTAGCACAATTTCTAAATTAAAAAGGCACTCTAAAGACCAACAAAAAAGTAATATAATCAGATGTGCAATTTAAATGATGTAATTGTTTTTTTTATAAAATTTCTAACTAGTTTTCAGTGATGAAACCACTTGAAATTGGAAATGCCATAAATCAAACCACAAACATTTCCTTGTTAAAAAACAGTTTAAAAACTTGTAACATTGTCCATAATTTGATATAACATAGGCATATATTTTAAATATAGTTCAGAACCAACCTAAATGCATTTTGTGCCAACTGTCCACAGAGAAAACAGATATGAGTGTGATACAACACATTGCAGTTTTTCATTTGTATCCCACCCATTTTCCAATTTGTCTAAAGTGCTATATCTTAGCTTATTCAATGTTGTCTTACATAGTAATGCTGTAGAAGAAATTAAAGAAAAATAGCTATTTATTGAATCCCACTCAACACATTCCATTGTTAAGTTCCAGTTCAAGTGTAACATTTTCTACTATGGTTTGGGCTAAGGAACCTTTGTGACAGATTGTTCAGGCCAAAATCTAAGATTAAAAAAAGAATGCCATTGAAGATAGAAAAAAATGCATGTTTCTATTCAATGTAATGAGGTAATTACAGATAACAACAGTTCATTTAGTGACCGTTCAAAGTTACAACGGCACTGAAAAAAGTGACCTATGATCATTTTTCACACTTTTGACCATTGCAGTATCTCCATGGGCTCATGATTTATATTCGGATGCTTAACAACTGTTTCACATTTATGACAGTTGGTGTCCCAGGGCTTTCTGATCAGATTCACTTAAGAACTGTGATAATAATTTAACAATTGCAGTGATTCAGTTAATAAATGTGACAAGAAAAGTTGTAAAGTGGGGCAAAACTCACTCAACAAATTTCTCACTTAGCAACATAAATGTTGGGCTCAATTGTGGAAGTAGGCTGAGGACTACCTGTACTATATATTCACTTGGGGAATTATGGGATAGAACATTTCCCATAGCTACCTGTTGAGCAGCCAATCAATCATCTACCAACCTATTCAGATCTTGCAAAACCTCTGCAAAATTATTCACTAGACAACACCTATAAGTCCTTTATTCATTTGTACTATGGGATGCACATTCCTCAAGACACCGAGCTGCAGTTGCTTCTATTGCTATCCTGCATTTCTGTTCAACCACATTGCTCCTATCCAGGATGCCCCAGGTGGAGCACTCCAGCAATCCCTAAGCTCATACTATAGATAGTCCTCAACGTACGACCACAATTGAGCCCAAAATTTATATTGGTAATTTGTTAAGTGAGATTTGCCCCATTTTACGACCTTTCTTGCCACAGCTGTTACCTGAACATTGCAACTGTTAAGTCAGTAACCTGGTTGTTAAGTGCTTGTTAGAAGGTCACAAAAAATGACTGCATGATCCCAGGACACTACAAGTGTCATAAATATGAATCAGTTGTTAAGCATCTGAATTTTGATCACATGACCATGGAGAATGCTGCAATGGTCGTAAGTGTGAAGAATGGTCATAAGTCCCTTTTTTCAGTGCTGCTGTAACTTTGAGCAGTCGTTAAATGAATGGCTGTAAGTCAAGGACTATCTGTACAAGATTTTTAAATACGCTTGTAATCTTTCTGTTCATCTTTTAACCAAGATACTCCTTAAAGTCAGTAACCTTTTGCAGTTTTCTCTACTGCTACAGTAAAATGGGGAATCATTCTGAAAAAGTGAAAATTACGAAAAAATATTATACAAAAATATCCTTTTGTCGGGAACATTGGCTGTGAACTTCATATGAAAGGATTTCATAGGTATAATAGGTTTACAGAAGGCATTTAAAAAAATAAAAAAAGCACTGTTCGGATTACCAGACCAAATTTGTGAGGTCACCATATAAATCTGAAGTTGTAAGTCGAGGGCGACCTGTATTGTGAACCGCTTCTCCCCACCCGCAACGAGACAGCTCCGATCGGTCAATCAAAAACAACTGCCAGAATTCCCTCGGCTAAAATGCTACGGGCCGGGCACGAATGAACGACCGACAAAGAGAGAAAAGGCGGCTTGCTTCGTCGCCGCTCCCAGGCCCGATTCGAGCTATTCCTGGAAGGCAGGACAGCGATTCCCTGCGAAAGAGACGGCCTTGCTGCTGCTGGCAGCCTAAAAGAGAGTCGGGGCAGCATTGTCTGCACACACAAACCGTACCTCTGTGTAACTGCGGCAGCCTCCGCGGCTTTCTGGGAGCCCAAGGAAAGGATCGCTTTCTCCTCAAGCGCGCGCTCTCCCCAGTCACTCCTCCTCACCCCCACCAAGACCGCCCTGACAACTTCCCTCACGCAGCAAAAACAAGGGAGGGAGCCGGATGGGGCAGCGGGTCCCGTCGCCTCCTGCACAGATGACGGGGTAGTCCCTAGGACCCGGATGCGCTGCGCGTACACACGCACACACGCCCCGCAACCCACATCTGTCTCGCGGCGCTATCCCTCTTGGTCTCGCGGGCACAGGCGGCGGGGAAGATTCCCGCTGCTGGGCTTTCGTGCGGGTTGTGCACAACGCGATGTGAGCCCGGACCCCCAGCGCTCCTTGGGTGTTAAAGCTAAATTTGTGGTCCAAACCTTTTGAACGAAATTCGACGAGCCTGAACTGGAATTGCCATACCGTAGGGATGGTGGTTGCAATTTCAGCTCCTATAAAATCCCTTTGGACGTTTTTTTGGTAGGCAGCCGTTGGTGGCGGGAATGTAAAACAGCGAAGCTAGAGAAGGACTTTGGGGTTTTACATCACTGTTGTTCCAGTTACATTGCTGCGATTCGGTGACGGATTATTTTAATTTTCCGAGCAAAGCAGTCTTTGTATTAAATTGATGCCAATGGAGTGCAAGAGCCAGTTTGGTTTGCCAGTGGTTAAGGCACCAGGCTAGAAACCAAGAGACCGTGAGTTTTAAAGCCTCCTTAGGCATAAAAATATTATCCAGGGGAAGGTCATCATAGTTGCGTTTTATAGTCACGTAAAACATCAGTTGGAGCCACAGAATAGAGAAAATGACCCAAGGGAGATCAGTGGCTGCGTTGCTTAACCTAATTAGCAAATTAGGATGGCATTATTAACACGCTAAAGCAGTTAAAGCAAATAAGCAATCCTGATTATTGGGGCTAAAATATGTGGTTTCTTTAATTTGGGATTAAGTATTTGGTTTGTCATCCTTGATTTATGATTTAGCGCAAAGTGGAACATAGCTAGGATAGCATAGCCGGATTAAAACATTTTAGTCTATTGTTGTCCCGTCCGCCTCCAAGCTGTTTCATTAGTCAATGATTCAATAGTATATGGATACAGAAAACTGGGTCGAGTAATTAACTGTGCATATCAGTGCAAATATAGCCTACAAGCCACTGCCCTCTTGGCTTATAGGTTGCCAACTGAATTTGCAAATGCAGAGTTATAAAATAATACCACCGTGCCATTTACTCTATTTACACCGGGTTTGCTCTATTCTTTAAAAACCCGTCTCTAGCGGCTCTTTAATTGCAAGCCGGAAATGCAGCATGCCAGGCGGTTTAGCCTCTCCTCTCTTTGATTAGTCCTTTTGCTCCTCTCTTCATCATAGAGTAGACGAGACCGCCCCGTCGAGATCTGAAGTCGCCGGCCGCTGAGGCTGTCGGGAAAGCGGCGGCGTGCCTTTCCTTGCTTTGCTTTGCTTTCGACCGTCCGCTGAGTGGGCGAAGAAGGGCGCGCGGTTAGCGCAGAGGGGCGGCGCGTGAGCGAAGCGAGGGAGACCGCCGGAGCCTTTTGCAGAGTCCGGCGATTGAGAGGAAGCAGGGCAGCGCGGCCGCTTCTTGGACGCGATGGCGGGCGGGGGCAGCGCTGGCGAGTGGTGCCTCATGGAGAGCGATCCAGGCGTCTTCACGGAGCTCATCAAGGGGTTCGGTGAGGTTTGTGGCTGGACTGCCTTCGCGGGCCCCCCTTCCGAGGCGGTGGAGCTAAAAGGGAGCCGAAGAGGGGAAACTGGCCAAAGCCTCAGATTCGACCTTCATGGGCTCGATTGGCTTCTTAAGATTCCAAGCATCGGTTTGCAAATGCCTCATTGATTAGGAATGGATGCGGTTTCTGGCCATGTACAGAACGCGGTTCCCTGGTTAACGACCGTTTTGCAATTCAGTCATTGGAGCAGCAATTCAGGAATAACAAGCTACAATAATTAGGGCAAAAGCTATCACGCCTATTTAGCATCCTGTGTGAAACTTACTTTTTTTTTTTTAAAGGAGTGAGATGTCCTCTGGACAAGATTATTTCCTCCCACGTGTAGAATTCTTTTTTTTTCCCTTGGTGCACATCAGATTTGTTTTACTTTGATATTAAATTTTTTGGGGGAATGGAGAATAGAGATGATATTAGCATCCTTTCCGTGCCCTAGTAATGGATCTGCAGGGGAAAAAATTGAGGCTTATTTATGATGAAGTTACAGCTATGTAACAAAAGAAACAGATTATGGAAATCGTAGTAGGTATTGCCTCCCATTAATTTGGGAATGGGGAGAGAGATGCATACACATCAATTTGTATGTGACACAGTAGCTTTGCATAAAACTGACTTTCAAAAAAGAGCCACAACCAGACTGTTCTGACATGCATTTGTAAATGTGCATTCATTAGATCAGCATTTTACCATTCATTTCCAGTTTTGTCTACAGCCTAGTGGTCTCCCAATCAAATATTAACTAGGACCAAAGCTGCCCCCTTCTTCAAAAGCAGTCAAGATTGGCTGGTGGCTGTCATGTTAATTGTGTTAAATCTATATTTCAATTGTGTATCTATGATTAACAACATATAATGTAACAAATGCCTGAAAGTAAAATGTATATGTATCAGAATTTTGTGAGTGCAAACATATGCAAGGGAGGTACTTGAAGAGCTGGATTAACTTGTAATTCCTTTTTAAATTAATTCTAAGTTTTGCCCTTGGAGTTTTCTCATATAAACTCACCCTGGATGACTTCCAACCTACTTTTCAATTTTGCCTAACTTACATATTTGTTATGAAAAATGATTTTTTTAATTTTCAGGTTGCAGAGGAGCACAGGTTGAGGAAATATGGAGTTTGGAGCCCGAGAACTTTGAAAAATTAAAGTAAGTATGTTGCTTGTGGTTAGTTACCTTTTGTTCTCTGTGTTGATCCTTGCTGTATAATTTAGGTTCTCTGTTTCCCGCCAATGAATAAAGGAGATTTTTAGTCAAGCAATTCACATTATTGAAAAAAGAAATGAAGATACCTTTTAGATTCTAGTCCTATATAGTTACTTTTGTAAGTATATAGTTACATTGTGAGTTCTAGTGGGGAGAAGAGATTGAATGCTGCCAGAGATCTGTGAAGTTACTTGCTCTGCCTGTTGCAAAATCTAGGTACTCCATTACCCAGTAAGGAGATTCAGTGAGGGAAAAAAGTATTTGATCCCTTGCTTATTTTGTACATTTGCCCACTGACAAAGAAATGATCAGTCTATAATTTTAATGGTAGGTTTATTTTAACAGTGAGAGACAGAATAAGAACAAAAAAATCCAGAAAAACACATTTCAAAAAAGTTATAAATTGATTTGCATTTTTATGAGTGAAATAAGTATTTGATCCCCTATCCATCAGCAAGATTTCTGGCTCCCAGGTGTCTTTTACATGGGTAATGAGCTAAAATTAGGAGCACTGTCTTAAAGGGAGTGCTCCTAATCTCAGCTTGTTGCCTGTAGAAAAAATACCTGTCCACAGAAACAATCAGATTCCAAACTCTCCACCATGGCCAAGACGAGCTATCCAAGGATGTCAGGGACAAGATTGTAGACCTACACAAGGCTGGAATGGACTATAAGACTATCGCCAAGCAGTTTGGTGAGAAGATGACAATAGTTGGTGCAGTTATTCGCAAATGGAAGAAACACAAAATAACTGTCAGTCTCCCTTGGTCTGGGGCTCCATGCAAGATCTCACTTCGTGGAGTTTCAATGATCATGAGAACGGTGAGGAATCAGCCCAGAACTACAAGGGAGGATTGTCAATGATCTCAAGGCAGCTGGGACCATAGTCACCGAGAAAACAATTGGTAATACACATTTTTAGAAGGCATAGTATTCCTTTCCACTCCACCTGCTAATTATTGTTCTATGCTTTAATTATAATACAAATGCAATTAGCTTTATTTCCTGGTCAGTATATGTTTCAATTTTCAACATATTTTGTGTTTTTCTTTATCTGTAGGCCAGTTCATGGACTGATATTTTTGTTCAAATGGCAACCAGGAGAAGAACCAGCTGGTTCTGTTGTTCAGGATTCTAGATTAGATACATTATTTTTTGCTAAACAGGTATGGTAAATTGGAAAACGGTGTATCTTCTAGGACAGCTAGAAGGAAGTTTCTGAATTAATACGTATATAATTTGCCTTTTTAAGCAAATGTATGGAGGACATATTTTTAAAACTAGGAAGTATGAAATTGTCCATATACAGTCCTTGACTTACGACCATAATTGAGCCCAAAATTTATGTTAAGCGAAACAGTTGTGATTTTTTTGCCCCATTTTACAGCCTTTGTTGCCACACTTGTTAAGGGAATCATTGAAGCTGTTAAATTAGTAACAAGGTTGTTAAATGAAATCTAGCTTCCCAAATGACTGCCTGTCAGAAAGTCACAAAAGGTGATCATGTGACCCCAGGATACTGCAATTGCCATAAATATGAATCAGTTGCCAAGCATCTGAATTTTGATCATGTGACCATGGAAACACTTGTAAGTGTGACAAACGGTCATCAGTCACTTTTTCAGTCCCATTGTTTGGTCACTAAATGAATTGTAAGTCAAGGACTACCTATATATTTTTTTCAAATACTGTTTATCAGGGAATTGGATTTTGCCTTCGTTTTTATTTGTTTCAGAATTGTAATATCTTCAATATAGACCTCCAGCCAGAAAATATCCTGTTGTTTAACATGAAACGAACTTTATTCAGTTTGATTTGATGTGTTAAGGTAGCAAGCATAGTGTAGTAAAAATTAACTCCAGTAATATAATGTGTATTGAACTGTCCATTTTACATGAGGATGTCATCCATATAAAGTTTAAGGATGAACAAGGTAGTTCTGGACAAGGTGATTTCTGTATGCTTAGGAACAGACTGAATTGTGGCACTGCAATTACCGCTACTTTAAGAAGTTATCTCTTCATCATCTTACTTTGCTTGTCTGTTATGTTTCACATGGAAATCTGTTAACTATTTGGTGCAAAGTAAATAGCAGAATTACCATTCCTTCTGCTTTAATTTGTGAGAGATAATATGTTAACCTAATCACATGAGAATATTCAGTTAACTCAGTTTAACTTGAATAGAAGATTGAGAAACAGTTTTAACTCAAGTTTTACTTGAGTTAAAAACTTGTGAGGCACTAAAACATGATCTAACATTTGATTTCATAAAATCACTATGAACTACCGTAAGTATTGTTTAGATAAATCTTAATTCCTATATTTCATTTTTTTCTATTTGTGTTCTTTTCTTTTAAATTCTTTGAAGAAACTGTTTCCAAATACAAAACTCTTTAGTAGTTGATCATTACTATTTCTTAAGAAAGCAGGTATATAGTTATCAGAAAGATTATTAACAAACAATATACTGACTATTAAATCCCAGCAAGTTGAATGGTTCATGCAGCCCTTGGTCCATTTAATAATGCAAACCAAAATAAAAATAAGAATAATATGACAATCACAAGCAACTGGTATTATAGGTTAATCTGTCCATGGCCAGTTATAGGAATGGATGAAGTTAGTGATCTCTACAATTTGCACAAATTAAATTATTTTTTATACTCTTTACAGGTAATAAATAATGCTTGTGCAACTCAAGCAATAGTAAGTGTTTTGTTGAACTGCACCCATCAAGATATCCATTTAGGAGAAACACTGTCCGAGTTCAAAGAATTCTCTCAAAGCTTTGATGCAGCGGTATGTGTAAAAATGATATTTGGGAAAATGTCTTGAATATGAGCAATATAGGTGGTCCTCACCTTACGACCACAATTGGGATCAGAATTTCCATCGTTAAGCAAACCAGTTCTTAAGTGGGCCGTGCCTTATTTTACAACCTTTTTTATTATGGTTGATAAGCTAATCACTGCAGTTGTTAATTGTGCAGTCATTAAATGAATTTTGCTTCCCGAATTGACTTTGCCTGTCAAAAACTGGTTGGTAAAGTCAGAAATGGCCATCACATTACCCCATATACCCCCATATACCTCTATCAGGAATACATGTTGGTTGCCAAATGCCTGAATTTTGATCACATACCCATGGGGATTCTGTGACAGTTGTAAGTGTGAAGACCAGTTGTAAGGACCAGCACTTTTTTGGGGGGATGCTGTTGTAATTTTGAATGCTTACTAAATGAATGATCGTTAAGTCGAGGCCTAATGTAATTACAATGTTTTCTCTTTCAGATGAAAGGCTTGGCATTAAGTAACTCAGAAGTGATACGGCAAGTTCATAACAGTTTTGCTAGGTAAGAAGACATTGAAATAGTTCCCAAGTAAAATCTATTTAGAGGGGATGGTTGTTAACATTCATTCATGTGTTGCGCTTCTCCTGCAGACAACAGATGTTTGAATTTGATGCAAAGTCAACAGCAAAAGAAGAAGATGCCTTTCACTTCGTCAGCTATGTTCCTGTAAATGGCCGATTATATGAATTGGATGGTTTGAGGGAAGGTCCAATAGATTTAGGTAATATTTTCATTTCACCTATGTAGTTGTCAGTTTTTTTAACCGCAGCATGACATTCTGAATGTATCAATAGGGAGACGAAGCTAACGGAAATAATTTGGAATTTTAAGAGCGGGTTGCAGATACTGGCCAGAAAATGACTGTTATGATAGATGTTGTCGATCAAAATCAGTTCAACAAAATGTACGTTTATATGTTGTTTTCCTTTCAATCTTTAGCTCAAGGATGCTGTTTATCATACCAGCTTCCCTTTTCCCCCCCTCTGAATTGGTCAGCCCATTTCCCAAGAACTGGCCTGCAACCAACCCACCATTTTATCTTTTATGGGTACTTAAGCCCACATGAGTGCCAGAATCATTATTGCAAATAGTGATGATGGCAGAACTTATGATTTTATGCCTTCACGTTGCAAGCCTACGTGTGTGTATTGATTTATATTATTTGTGTACTTTCTTCTTAGGAGTGTGCAATCAAGATGATTGGATCAATGCTGTAAGGCCTGTCATAGAAAAACGGATACAAAAGTAAGTGTTTGTAACTTAAGCTCTTGCTTATAAAAAATTAAACAGATTTAGATTTTATTCTTGGCAAGCTAGATGAAGAAATTAAAACAATAACTTTTACTTATTCGGTTATTTGCAGAAAACAATTTTTGGAAATTCTCTTTAATATGTCATTGTTATGAACAACGGGCACACTTTTATTTGGCTAATCCAGAAGCTGATACGTACAGTGGAGTTCTTGATACGATAGAAACAGGGATACACTGTAATCATATCAAAAGTGCCTGCTGCTACTCTGCCTAGGAAAGGAATATATGGAGATGATAATACAAAACATATTATTTTATCTTCATTTCTATTTCAGTTAATTAGATTAAAACAAAGTTTACAATGTTATTTGACGTTCTGAAATCTTTGAGCATCAAGCTTTAGCTTCAAGGTAAGCATAGCTGACAGATGTACACAAAATTATTGGAGTCAAATCACAGTGATTTTAACCAGGAGTGTTATATATATTTTGCAACTATTAAATTAACACTTCAAAGGGCTCTCTTATTGAACTTTTCCATTTTTTATGTGATAGAGAGTAACGTTCAGTTTGAATCTTGGCTTTGCTTGTGATATATTATTAAAATGTTCCAAAATGATTTAATACCTGTGAATATCTTTAAAATCATAACATAGTAACAGCAGTTTGTAACAACTCTGTTCTTATTTTGCAGGTATAGTGAAGGTGAGATAAGGTTTAACCTGATGGCAATTGTATCTGATAGAAAAATGATATATGAACAGAAAATTGCCGAACTGCAGAGACAGCTGGCTGAGGTATTTATCAATTAGACATGCTTCTTTGTAATGGCTGGAATGTGAGGGTGAATGAATTACCTGGAGCAACTAGTGCTACATAACATTTTAGAAGCTAAGCTAAGAGATTCATATAAGAGTGATTTAGAAATATAAAATTATAAAGCAGGTATCAGGTTTAGATAACATGATTTTCCTATTCCTTCCTCCCCTTCCCCATTCAGTAACTAAGCCGTACCAATTTATTTGGAATCTTGAAAAGAGTGAGTTAAGCTGAAATTAAACACCAGTTTTTATTCAACTTCGAAATGCATCTTCCAGAAATTATTACAATTTTGAATAACCTGCCTGTAAAGTTTCTACCCTTTTCCTAAAAGGGAGATTCTTCTAAACAACATTGCATTAAACTGACTATTTGAAAAATATGGCTTCTAGGGTAGACTACCAAACTGCAGACCATTACATTAGCAAATTAAGTGCAGTTTGCCAAGCATTAAAAACAAGTACTAGAAGGCAGCAAAGAGGTGGATTGTATGTTTTAGAAAAGAAGATTTTGTTTCATTTGATCAATAGTGCTGGAAAACACAAATGATTGCATACAGTCTTATGGCATTATGATTGGTCCTAAAATAATATTGCCCAAATCAAGAGTTTGGATTGATTTTTCCTACATATTAAGCTTTCTGTTTATGAAAAAGTTTGCATCTGATACTTGAGCTTGCAAAATATGGAATCAGCTCTTTAGTTCAATGTATATTGATCATATTCTTCATTTCTTGAATGGATTCTGTGTTCAAACTGCTGTTATTTAATTTAATAAAACTATTTTTCCCAATAGGAAGAGCCGATGGATACAGACCAGAGTGGTAATATACTAAGTTCCGTTCAATCTGAAGTTGCAAAGTATCAGATGTTAATTGAAGAAGAAAACCAAAAATTGAAAAGGTACAAGGTAAGTAGGCTACTCCCTTTGAATGGTAGAAAGAGGTCATCTATTTGTTTGAAACATTAACCCTGTGCTAAGTTGTTTTCCACAGAGAGATAGCCACTTTAAGATAATGTGCTCCTTAATGTTCAGAACAAAAGTAATCTTAGAAATCAAATATATTCAAGATGAGTCATTGCCTCTTAGAATAAAAGAAAGTAATGCCATATCAAACTTCCCCCATTAAAAATGATCCAGATTTTCAAAGTTATTGTTAGATCTCACTCGCAAGAACCGAGAAAATTAGGCTTTCTCCTCTTCTTCCATAGCTTGCTTGTTTGCACCTTTCCCTACTGTTCTGTTTGGTCTCTCAGAATAAATAAAGAGTGGGGAGGACATGCAGGACACTCTCAGCCCAACTCACCTCATGGGTTGTTGTGAGAAAAAAAATAAATAGAAGGAAGGTGTGCTGGATATATTCGCTGCCTTGAGTTAGTGGTAAATTAATAAAGATTAGATACAAATAAAGAATTTGTAGCAGGAATATCCATGGTTTAGTGTAGTATTTAAGGCATCAGGCTAAAAACCAGGAGGCTGTGAGTTCTAGTCCTGCCTGGGCACAAAACCAACTGGATGTCCTTGGGCCAGTCACTTTCTCTCAGCCTAAGAAGCAGGCAACAGCAAACCACTTGAAATCTTGCCAAGAAAACTGTAGGGAGCTAGGAGTTAAGACTGATTCACAGGCACCAGAAAAGAAAAAGAGAGAGAAAACACGTGATTAGTTTTCTAGTTCCTGCTTACATTCTCTCCCCTCTCCTGCCTCCCGACATTCTAAAATTGTTTGGTACTCGGTTTCCCTCCTGTTGTCATCCCTGATGTGTTTCTGCTGCTAATATAGCAATAGCACTTAGACTTATATATCACTTCACAGTGCTTTACAGCCCTCTCTAAGCGGTTTAGAGTCAGCATATTGCCCCCAATAATCTGGGTCCTCATTTTACCAACCTTGGAAGAATGAGTCAACCTTGAGCCACTCAGAATCGAACTCCTGGAGTGAGCCGTGAGTTAGCCTGCAGTCTGCATTCTAACTACTGTGCCACCACAACCAGCAGGGATAGTTGTGATAAGATTTCATTTTAGTGCCTATTCTCCAATTCAGATTTTGGTGGTGGTGGTGGTGGGGAATTGTTTAAAATATTTCTGAGTGGGTTAGTAATATTTTGAATGTCCATTCCTTATTTTTGTCCCTTGTGAGTGTTTGAGAATCATAAAGAGAAATCAGTTGGTTTTCATGGTAGACTGGTTTGTTTGTATTTCTCTATTGAAATATATCAATTTCATTTTAGTTACTCAAAAGTAATAATTGCATTTGTTTAGTTCTTTTTTCCTGGCTTCACTTCCATTTTCTAGTGTAAATATCCATCTCAAAGACCAAATTCAACCTTTGCATCAAACACTACTGTGTCATTCTGGCTTAAAGAAATTAGTTTTGATATTTTTTATAAACCCAACTTTACACTGATTTCTATGAGCATCTATAAAGAGTCATCACTTTCCATGTTTCTATTGGACCTCCAAGTTGCTTTTATCATGCCCAAACAAGGACCCTGGTTCTACGTTGCAGAGAAAAAAATTATATTGATGGGCAAGCAGTCTTTCAATTAATCTTTTCTATCACTATCATATTTCTATTTGAAGAACTTCTGGTCAGTTTCTGGGGAATAAAAAAGTTTCCCAGGGCACAGTGTGAAAATTGAAGTGGGTTGTGTACATAAACAGAAAACATATCTTAGAAAATTAAATTCCCTAGCCTATTTATAAAAGAGACGCAAGTCATGTGTATGTCGTTCATTTTCTTTTGCTTTCAAAACTGTTATGCAATCTTATTGAAAGTTCAAGAGAAACATTCTCAAAAAGCAATTCAATTTGTGAAAAGTTTAGGCACTCCTAATAAAATTGTATGTTTCAATAAATCTCTGATGAACAGATGGTGACACAATGAAATATGGTATCTTTCTGCAAATTAGCATCTAGCCGTAATTATTTATATAGCCGAATACACAGTAAAAATAAGACAATAGTGAATGTGACGTGTACAAAAGTATAAACACTCTTCCATTTGGTTCAGTGCTGTTTTTTAAAATATTTTTAAAATACTATTACTAATAAAAATAGTTATTGAAATCCAAAAGGTTGATTGACTTATTAGATCTCCAGTTAGCCCAGTGAAGACAATTGCACACATTAACAAATATTCTGATTTTTTTTAAACCTCTCTGTGATGGTTATTCTATCTGCTTCCAACAACTATGCTTAAGCAGCTCTCTGAGTATTTGGAAATGAATATATAGGTAGTCCTTGATTTACGGCAACAATTGGGACTGGAACTTCCATCTCTAAGCAACACAGTCATTAACTGAGTCATTCCTGACCTATTTTGCTGAGGTTCTTAAGCAGATCACATGATCATTAAGCAAATGCAGCTTTCCCTATTGGCTTTGTTGGAAGCTCTCTGAGAAAATCGCAAATGGTGGTCAATGATCATGTGATCCCTGGATGCTCCAACTGTCATAAATGCATGGCAGTTGCCAAGCATCTGAATTGCAACTGCAGCGGTATTACAGTGGTCATAAGTGTGAGAACCCCAACATAAGTTACTTTTTTCAGCAGAGTCGTAATTTTGGACAGTCACTAAAAATTTGCATGGGAGCGTTGTTGCAGAAGTTATCTTGCTGGTGGAACTGTTTGGCCATATTCAGCAAGATACACTTGGAGAAATCTGTATGGAGGTCTCCAGCATGCAGGAATATTTCTTAGCTAGAAGAATTCTGCAAAGAATAGTGAGGAGAAAATTCAAAAGCAAGGGAAAAAAAAAAAAGGAATCCCATCACTTCCAGAATGTGAACCTCTTTGTTGGAGAGCTGCTTTGCTCAGGCTATTCATTATATTTCATGGCTAGTTAATCTCTTCCACTCCCATGCCTTTTTGAAATTTCTTTTCTACCTTGTTTCTAGGGGGCAGTGCAACCTGATCCCTGCAGCAAGGTCAGATAGCTTGTAATCTAATTCATTTGGTTGCTGTTTTTCAAATTCTTCCTTTATTTTAGATCACCTTCATATATTTTAAATATTTGATTCCTAACGGAAAGTATCACCTCTTAGCTCTGTGGTCACTGTTCGTGGAACCAGCCAGGTGGTTGGAATAGCCAACTAAGTTCAGTGGTCATTTCAAATGTAAAGCTAGACTGTTTTGTTCATGGCTAAACAATTGTATTGGAAATTTCTTTTGGAAGAAAGGAGAACTACCAAATTCAGAGAACAAGTTCCTTGACAACCTAAATGTTTGTTCTACTTCTTGGGACATTTAAGCTTTCAAACCAAGTCCATGTCTGTTGTCAGCCACATATAAATGTTGAGCTTAATCCTAAAAACTGAAGACATTGTAATTTAGACTACAGTATGCATATCTTGATTGTGTGCAAGACTGAGGATACTTTTGTTACCATTGATTATTTTTTAACTCCCCTGGTCAAAAGTATTAAGAAAATAAGGTTGAAGATTAGCTGTAACTCTTCTTATTACAACCATTAGCTGTAATCTCTCCCTCCCCCCCTTCTTTCCCTCTGTCTCCACCCCTGGGCCGTTCCTGAAACAGTGTAGTGCTTTTACCCAGAAAATTACCTCACGGACATGGTTCTGTGGAATAGTAATGGAACCGAATGCCGATTCATGTCGGGCTTCTTCTGTGCTTACAGGTTGAAAACATAAGAAGAAAACACAACTACTTGCCATTCATCATGGAATTGCTCAAAACGTTAGCAGAACATCAGCAGTTGATTCCACTAGTAGAAAAGGTAAATGCTGCCTTACGAGTAGAATTCTAGCCTCCTATGAAGGTGGGGGGGAGGGGGTTGAGAGTACAGGTAGTCCTCGACTCATGACTACAATTGAGCCCAAAATTTCTGTTGCTAAGTGAGACATTTGTTAAGTGAGTTTTGCTACATTTTATGCCTGTCTTGCCCTAGTTCAGTGGTGGCGAACCTATGGCACGGGTGCCAGAGGCGGCACTCAGAGCCCTCTCTGTGGGCACGCGCACTGTTGCCCCAGTCCTAGGCCTTCAGCTGGGTTTTATAAACCCTTTTTGCTTTAGGCCTCCACCGCCGTGTGCAAAAAAAAAAAGGTTCAATCAGTCAATTTCAACTTCTCGTGGAAAAAAAAAAGATCTTGCAAAATTGGAATTGATTGATTGAACTTTTTAGTCCCACCCAGTCTGCCATTACCACCGCAGCCATGCCCACCCAATTGTCCACACCCAGCCAATGGGCCACACCCATCCGGCACTCGACGATGCATAAGTGGGTTTTGGGTTGCAGTTTGGGCACTCGGTCTCTAAAAGGTTCGCCATCACTGCCCTAGTTGCTAAGCGAATCACTGCAGGTGTTAAGTTAAGAGCAGAGATGTTAAGTGAATCTAACATCCCTGTTGACTTCGCTTGTCAGAAAATTGCAAAAAAGACACTGCGGCCGTCATAAATATGAGTCTGAATTTTGATCTCATGACCATCGGGTGGAATGCTGAAATGGTCGTGTGAAAAATGGTCATAAGCCACGTTTTTCAGTGCTTTTGTAACTTCAGACGGTCACTAAATGAAATGTTGTAAGTCGAGGACTACTTGTAGCATCTGCCTGCCTGGAAAATTAAAAATGATTACAGATTACTGTTTTGAATGAGAGAGATAAGGCTATCAGCTGTAGTAGCTGTACAACCACTAGATGGCGTTCTTGACTCATAGATAAATTTCTCTTAAAAAAATTGGTCTGCAGAATGTCTCTTATTTCTCTAATTACTTTGACTTGCTCGATTGTTCCAATTCGAGCTGTAAGACTGATTTAGTGATATGGCTAAGTTCCAAGCACGTTTGGGGAAGAAAGTAACGTGATTTGCCTGTCCTCTGTCCCCTTAGGGTTATTAAACTGTGCAATAGTTCATCTAACCTGATTTTGATTCTTATCCTGAAATAGCCTTGGACGTGTTCTTCCCTGCTTTAGATGTAAAATATGAGATTCTTAATGCTTTAAAAAAATCAGTTTAAAGGTTTTACCAATATTTTATTTTCATTTTTAAATAAATTATTTATTTATTTATTTATTTATTTTATTAAACTTATATGCCGCCCTTCTCCCAACAGGACTCAGGGCGGCTTACAGCATATTAAAACGATACAAACACTATCCCCAATAAAAACCAATTAAAAAGAAATATTTACCGCTGTGTTACCGTTAAAATTCTAATTAAAATTGTCCCTATTTAAAATTCTCCCTAGGCCAGACCCGCTTGCTGAAAAAGCCATGTCTTGAGGGCGCGGCGAAAAGATAGGAGATCCGGAATCGTCCGGATCTCGGGGGGTAGTTCGTTCCAGAGGGTGGGGGCACCCACAGAGAAGGCCCTCCCCCTGGGGGTCGCCAGCCGACACTGCTTGGCCGACGGCACCCTGAGGAGGCCCGCTCTGTGGGAGCGTACTGGTCTGTGAGAGGAAATCTCCTCGCTTTTCACAGTTTTCATATCTTATGTATCATAATTCAGGTGCTTGGCAACTGGCTTGCATTTGCTATCATTGCCTGTTGTGACCTTCCCAGCCAGCTTTTGACTAGCAAAGTCAATTGGGGAAGTTAGAATCACTTAACAAGCACCCGGTTCACTAAACAACCACAGAGTTTCACTTAATGACTGTGATTAAAATGTTCATAAAATAGGTCCGATGATCACATTGTGATTTACTTAATGACCGCATCACTTAGCAACCAAAATGCTGGTCCCAGTTGTCATAAAACAGTGACTGCTGTAGTCAGCAATTGTGAAGAACAATTTGAGGATTGCATGTACCATTAGTGTGTCATCAAGCTTTTAGAAATACAGCATCAGTACTGGTGTTCCAGTGCCTGGCTCTTGCTCTCAGAGCCCGATGTTATAATTATTTCATGTCCTGCCTTTCTCCATAAACTCAAACAAGCTTACAAGGGATCTTTATTTTATCCCTACTACGATAACCCTTTGAAGTAAATTAGATTAAAAGAGAATGATTTCCTGAAAGTTCACACGGGGAACTCCCACGCCAACACTTAGCCAGTACACCACACCAGCTGTTCTGCAATGCTGTTTTGAGAGGTAAAGCAGATGGATTAGGAAAAATTAATGGTTCTTCCTTAAATGGGGAGCCTCTGCTACATCCTAATTTGCTCTGCAAATTGATGGAGGTGTTCTGCTTGTAGAAGGGCAGGACTGCATCAGCATGGTACCTTGGCTGACGGATAAGATGAAAACCTCAGCTCAAAATCGTAAAGAACGGTTGATGTGCTCTGAGGCCTCTTTGTATATTAAATATTTCAAGAAAGTGCATGTTGAGTCACAGGGGAAAAAAAGATGTTACTAAAACGGTGCACTTTCTTTCTATCTATCTGTCTTTATCTTCTAGGCAAAAGAAAAACAGAATGCCAAGAAAGCTCAAGAGGCCAAATGAAAATCATTGTCTTTACAGGGTGGAGGCCTGGAGAAGAAAATGTGCTTCTGAATGTCTTTGTAACTTTTCAAGACTTGTACAGTTTAAATTTGTCCAGCACATATTTGCAAATTTGTCACAGTTTGTCCTGTCTCATTTGCACGGGGGGGTCTTCCCTATTTCCCTGTGGCTATCATGTGCATGAGCTACCACTCAGTAATGGTTTTAGAATCTCTGTCCAATTCCAGTATATAACAGTGATTTCTGATTGATTCTTCATATGTAATCAGGAAATGCTGCTGCAATTTGTATAGACCCATATTGATGCAAGTAATGTAGAAGTAATGAACATATTACTGTAATGAACATATTTAAAATACCTTGTCTCTTAACGAAACCATGGATATATAGTTATGTGAAGAGAGCTTAACTTATTTTTACAAATAAGTTGGTCTATCTTTGCTTCCCACCACTACTTACCTTGGTCTTGGAATTATTCAGTACTTGATCTAAGTTGTTTTTATGGAGTTATGTCTACATTTTCTATACAACGGAAGGGGAAAAAATTAACATTGGAATGATTGACAAAGACCAATGCATAAGCGTAAGAGTTTATTGCTTTAGTAGAAAAAAATAAATATTCCCATTTTTATTTTGGCAAATTATTGTCCGGTATGATAATTCTGTGTACTGTCTGAATAATATGATTTTGTGAGCGGGGGGGGGGGGGNGGGGGGGGGGGGGTCACTTCTTTTGAACATTTCAATCCCTCTTGCATTGGCCGTGTTACACAATCTGCTGGCTTCCACACTTGCAAGCAGAGTGATATTGCACATTAGTTTTATTAGTAGATATACACTGTAGAAATGATTGTGCCACATGGGGAAGTGATATTGCAAGCCTTCATCAAGAAGTGAATGTAGTATTGGGGAATCAGAAAAAACCTCGCAGTGAGATAATAGAAGAGGATTGAATTAAATAGTTCTAAATTCTAAAAAAGTTGGATTAAATGAATAAGCCATGACTCACTTGAAATATGCAAAGCAAATGCAGTCAATGGAACCCAATCCCTCATTAGAAGAGAGAATATTTTTCAGCCAATGAAGGCAAATATACGTGTCCCAGAATAATGTAGGATCCAATGTGGGTCGGTTACCAGGACCAGAAGTTTAGTCTTTCGGGCTTTCAGATTTGTGCTGGAGCCCATCCTCAGGGAATTTCTCTCTCACCAGAATGCGAGAGATATTTTTGAGCAATGACAGAAATAAGTCTTGGCCCAGGAATGATAATTTGGACAAATCTCAGACCCAGCAGATTTTGTCAGTTAGTTTGAAAGTCCACTAAATCAGGTTTTGTTAAATTGAAAATTAATTATATGTTTAAAGAATTGGGAGAAGAACCTGTTCTTATCTTAGAGGAATAGTGTATATGAAAAAAAAAACAAGCAAAAAATAGACTAAACAAGAAGTGCCCATGTCTGCCTTCTTTCATCTGGGTGAGTGGGCCTAAATTATGTTCGCTACAGATCTGAGCAACCCTGATTCTTCAACTGACCGACTGCTGAGATTTAGAGGCTGGCAGCATGTATAGAACTTACTGTAGGTCAGTGGTGGCGAACCTATGGCACGGGTGCCACAGGCGGCACTCAGAGCCCTCTGTGGGCACGTGCGCCATCGCCCCAGTCCTAGGCCTTCAGCTGGGTTTATAAAATCTTTTCGCTTTAGGCCTCCGCTGCCATGTGTAAAAAAAAAAGGTTCAATCAATCAGTCAATTTCAACTTCTCGGGGAAAAAAAAAGATCTTGCAAAGTTGGAATTGATTGATTGAACTTTTTAGTCCCACCCAGTCTGCCGTTACCAGCGCAGCCACGCCCACCTAATGGGCCACACCTAGCCAATTGGCCACACCCACCCAATGGGCCACACCCACCCGGCACCCGATGATGCATAAGTGGGTTTTGGGTTGCAGTTTGGGCACTCGGTCTCTAAAAGGTTCGCCATCACTGCTGTAGGTTTTTCCAAACCTGATCTAGGATCTTGGTGCCTTAATACTTCCGAATCGCTTCTCCATTGGTCAGAGTCCACCTCAAATAAGGGGTCCAAGTTTCAGGCACTACGTTTGAAGGAGGTGTATAAATCAGCAACAGACAATTCAGTAACGAGACATAAAGACAAAATGGAGTATGCTTATGTTTTCCTTAAGGAAAAAGAAGTGGGCATGCTACCTTTTTTCAGGTGCCTTAAAAGTCACACAACAGATAATCGAGATTTGTTCTCCGTGCCCTGGGTGGGATACTCAGAATAATGTTTGTTAGGAGAAAGGTGGTGAGCTCTTTGCTGAATGCATCCAAGCAGATGGACCACCATCTGGGGGTGTGTTGGGGATGCTTTAATTTTGATTTCTCCACTAAGTAGGCATTTGGATTTAATGACTTAAAATGGAACTCTTTCCAAGTCAGTGATTCATCCCTACGAGCTGCAGCAATTGTTGTCAATGGAAATACTCGAACCGGGAGTCTTGCATTACAAAACAATGGATATTTCCTTAAATTGGTGAAACAACTGTTCCCCCAAAGCAAAGACTGGACTTCGGTATATACTGTACTGATGGTGTATCAGAGAGATGGGTGGTCTTTCATATATTTTTATCCTGCCCTTCAGTTTTGCCTTCTGAAATTCTTGAATTAATTCAGCATGGTACAAAACAAAACATTATAAAAAGAGAAAAAAAGACAACAGCAGACTAAAAGTCATGACTTCCAAGCCAATTAGGAATCAGCCAAATAATACTGACTAACAGAAAAAGCTCGTAGCTACTGCCAGAACACACTGCTGGCTTTTCTAGGATAAGAGCATTCCATATGCAAAGATTTAAGCAATATTGTTGTATTGTATCTGTGTTGGTAGCATAGTAGAGATTAAGGTTTCCTCAGAAGACATTACCTGGGACAATCTTTTATTCTGATTCAAGTTGTTAACGGACTTGTAGAAGAATTAAACATCACTAATAATCAAGAGGTGGAGATCCAAGCTAAACTACCCTACACAATATCAAGTACTGCTAATAACATGTATACCAGGGATTCTCATACTGCAACCTAACAACTCCTATGGGAATAATAATAATAATAATAATAATAATAATAATAATAATAATAATAATAATAATAATAATAATAATAAGAAGAAGAAGAAGAAGAAGAAGAAGAAGAAGAAGAAGAAGAAGAAGAAG
This sequence comes from Protobothrops mucrosquamatus, assembly GCF_001527695.2. Taxonomy (NCBI): domain Eukaryota; kingdom Metazoa; phylum Chordata; class Lepidosauria; order Squamata; family Viperidae; genus Protobothrops; species Protobothrops mucrosquamatus. The sequence continues at coordinate 272,567 of NW_015387042.1, forward strand.
AAGTAGTAGTAGTAGTAGTAGTAGTAGTAGTTGGAAGGGACCTTGGAGGTCATCTAGTCCAACCTGCTGCTCAGGCAGGAAACTATACCATGGGTGTCAAACTGCTAGCCCATGGGCCGGATGCATCATCCGGAAGCCGGCAATGGCAAAACTCTTGATACGTCTCGCGACATCACGTGATGTCGCGAGTTTGACATGTCTGCTCTAAACCATTTCAGACAAATGGCTGTCCAGTCTCTTCTTAAAAACTTCCAGTGTTGGATCATAAGCAAATCTGGGATAAAATTGGGTAGGGGTTTGCATAAACACAACAAGAGCACTGTCAGCTTGTTCTGTTTGGTGGGTTTTGAAAGGACTTAAGCACCTAAAGTTGGACGGCTTAATTGAAATGCCATTATGTTAAATCTGCGGTGCAACCATTAAGAGTTTAGCTCTACTCGTCACCTTCACGCCCTTCTCTTGAGACTCCTAGAAAATGGCTATCCCCTTTTAGGAGGCTTTGGGTGCCTAAGATTCATTTTAATACATTATCATATTGCTTAGCCTGGGCAAGGCTTTTGAGCCTGATGGGATGTGCATCCACAACTAGATCACTGTCATAATTTGACCTGCTCTTCCTAGACAACCCAGCAGCAAAGTTAGGATCTTCTACAATTATTTTGTTAAAGAATGCATATCAGTCCAAATTAATGCTGGAATGCAAAATCAGAGTGATGGTTTCTGACAATTTATTTAAAAAGTCAATTTTAGAATTTAGACAAAACTAAACAAGCTCATCCTTCCTCTGCATTTATGTATATGTGAGTGCATAGGCACGTAAACTATTTTATATTTCACTGCTTTATCTTATAAAGTTCTAAGATATATATTGATTTTATTTGATATATAGGCTGACAACTGTTTAAAATAACAATTTAAAATAATTGTAACATTTATTTTTCACATTTTTTTTTACTGCACTGACATGAGACTCAGGGCACTGTACCAAAAGAATCAAGATAATAGTGTTCCTTCATCACATTTTGTACCAGTTTTATCTTTACCGGCAGTCACACAGAGTAAGTTACAGTAATTTACCTCAGTGAAATCATTAGTTGTATTCATGGGGGTGGGAGAATTTCATGATATTCATTTATTAGATCATCAAATAGTGTTACTTCTAACTTTCAAATAAATATGCTATATTTACATTATTTTACTATTATCATAAATTATCTTAAAATGCCAAGTAGTTTTCCACAGTAGTTGATAGCAAATGTCCCTCAAGGTAGATCTCTGTTTTTTTTTTCCTTGCTAAAAACAATATTTACAACAAGCAAAACATTTAACCTGCACAAGAAGTGTTGTCTATTACTCCGGTAGAAAACAGCATTTCATTAAGTAAATATGAAGGTGACGCAAGCCTGATACCATAACATAAATAGTTTAACTTGATATAAGAGACTTAATTAATTCTCCAACACATTCACTGTCTGTAATTACCTTTTAAATTCATGCATGTAATTGTTGTAATGCATTTAGATTTGATTTCTAGGATTTTTTTCTTCAGAGGAGTAGTGATATACTGTGGAAATTAGACAGATCAAATTGCTGGTTTTTTTAATTGTACAAAAAATGTGTTACTGATAATTATACAGATCAATGATTAGAGTAGAATAAGGGAACAATGTCTCTCCATGTTAGGGTTACCAGCTATCTGAACAGGCAAAGAAGATAATAATACTGGAAAGGCAGACAAATTGGGGCATGGGGGGGAGGGAGGAGAAGGCATGGGGCAGATCTAGGTAACATGGCCAATGATAAGGAACGCTGAGAATTATAGTTCAACAACTTTAAAAAGTGACAGGGTCTTTACCACCCTGTTAAAGAATCTGTTTGAATACAATTGGGTGGCATCCCCCCCCCCGCTGTAGGCTTTCTCTACTGAAGAACTACAGCAGAATTTGAGATATTTGGAAAAAAAGAATTTGTCTGTCTGTCCCCTGGGAAGAATTGTTTTTTGTCTGAATCATGCTTTAACTTATTGCTTCCAAGAAAGGGATTCTTGTCAGAATTTGTTATTTTGGCAGTGAGGTTAAGTCTGTAAGCAGATATGTTTAAAAAAATCCAAGATGGCAGCTACTTGGAGTTTGCCCAATTCAGTGACCCTGAAACATTGTCCACAATGTAGCAGCCAATGGCATTAAGTCTACTTTCTTTATCTGAGGTTTTTTCTCCGCATGTTCAGAGGAGCAAATATATTAATCTATAGAATTCTGTTTCTGTGTCATGTCAGAAGCAAGTAGCACAGAAAATAGACTCTGGGAATACATAAATGTTGAAATGGTGGAGTACAACATATTAGACAGGAAATTTTAGATAGGCTGTGCTGCAAGTTGTCCTGCTTGGGAACCTTCAAGGGCATGACCAATAATAACATTATTAGAAGTTTCAGACCTGTGTTTGGTGAAGCTAAGAAGCAAAAATGTTGCCTTAAACCTTATTGTTTGGCCCCTTAATCCTATCTTTTCATTAAAAAAAAAATGTTGACTGTATTGTGCTCTAGCTAGGATGACGTGTGGACTAAAAATTTGCCCAGCCTTGATTTTGAAAGCGAGGCTGTGAACAGAAACTTATTAAATTTCCCGAATAGCTCCTGCTGCAAATGTCCTCTCTCTGGCAAACTCTCCTTTCATAAAATGTTGGTAACTACACACCCAAGAGATATGAAGCTGTTTTGTAAAGATATTTAAATTTAGTAGTGGGGTTGTGCAGTGAGCCAGAACAACCCCATTATAGTTAATTAGGTCAGTGTTTCTCAACCTTGACAATTTTAAGGCATGTGGACTTCAACTCCCAGAATTCCACAGCCAGCATTGCTGGCTGTGGAATTCTGGGAGTTGAAGTCCACATGCCTTAAAATTGTCAAGGTTGAGAAACACTGATATTAGGTGAAGAGTGCTGGCTCCTGAATGAGACAATTTGTGCTGTGATTGGTTGCTGAGGATGTGGAGGGGGAGGTTCCCTTTTCCCCCCCTTCTGTGTGCCCTGTATGATCTCTGATTTACCTTCATGATGCTCCTGTTTGCCTGACTATCTAGTTTGCTATATATATAGTTGTAAAATATATTTATTTATATTTAAAAAAAACCTACAAGTTCGTGTCAGCGTCTCTGACTTCATTTGGACCCTGGCTGCGCAATTCCCTGACACATTTCCTATCCAACCACAACATTGACTAATCATGGTAGGAACAGTCATATAATGAAACCAAACACACACAATCAGATGTCTTTTGTACAGTAAGTACACTTGCATTAAAGGTGTCCTTTTGTAGATTCGTAGCACTTCTGTGAAATTGCACTGTTTTTGTAATGTAGAAGACGTATGATATATTTAGGTTTGTTCTCAAGATAAACTAGACGGCTCTTCAGAAGCAATAATATTTTGATACCTTGGTAGCTAGCCTTATATAAACTTGTAAATATATGCCAAGTTCTTTGGCACTGATTTTAGATTGGTATCCGAAGCAACATTTTTAAATTGTAATCCTGGCAGCAGAATTATGGAAGCACCCTTGGTTATTAATGTGAGAAATATGAGAAAAGAACTGTTTGCACAAGAGAGTGTGACTTTAGTATAGCAGCAGTTATCTTATATTCTCATGAGAATGTCTTTTTTTTTCACTGCTTATTTGAAAACAAGATAAAGACTGACAGAAGCCTCAACAATTCTGGGACTTTTTTGAGGAAAAGTAGAAAGGGAAAAAAATAATAATTACTTTTCCAATTAGGCGAGGATTGATGATTGGCTTCAAAGCAAACAAAACACACAAATAGGTATCAAAACTAAGGTTTGAGGTGTTTAGAATGTAAATATAGAGTAGTCTCATCAGTATAAGAAAATTAAGATAACTTAATAGCTTTCACTTTTAACACTCTTCACACGTCATGGCCATTTGCCATCTCGCGCATCGTACCCAATGCCACTGCCATGAGTGCCCCCCACCTTGTTCCGCGGCCTCATGGCAGCTGCATTGGGTGCAACGCGTGAGGTGGCAAACAGCCATGTTGTGCCGAAACCAAGGGGCTGGCAGGCTGTGGCTGCTGATGGACAGAGTTGGCCCCCATGTGCTCGCTGTGTGTGGGGGCCGATGGTGTCAGGCAGCAGCCGCCCTGGCCCCTGCCTTGCCTTGCCTTGCCCTGTGGCAATGGCACCCCTGCCCTGCCCCCTGCCCCCTGCCTCTCCTCACCTCACCCTGCAGGACGAGCCTCCTGCCCACTGTCCCACCTGCCAGAGACCCCCTGGATCTCCCCCAACCCTGTCTGGCCCCCACAGACATCCCTCCCCATGAGCAACATCGAGATGACCACACCCACCCTGGCCATGCCCACCCAGTCTGCTGTGACCACTGCAGCCACGCCCACCCAATGGGCCACATCCATCCAGCAGGCCACACCCACCCAGCACCCGATGATACATAAAGTGGGTTTTGGGTTGTAGTTTGGGCACTCGGTCTCTAAAAGGTTCACCATCACTGCTCTATAGAATCGAGGAACCTACAGCCCTTCAGGTCCACTCAACTAAATTGTACCACCCTCCAGTATTGGACATCAGCAGCATCTATAGGGTTAATGTTTTCCTTTCTTATGCTGATAAGAAAAAAAAGAACATGGGATGGTGCTATGAGCTTGTGGATTGTTTTACAAATGTTTCATTACCAGGGTAGATAACATCTTCAGCGGAGTTTAGGGAATGTCAGTGTCACTGACAGAAAAGATACTGAAAATGTACGAAACTCCGCCCTCATCTACACCCGAGCTACAGATAGTTGCCACCATTGCATACTGTAAATCAGAGGTCCCCAACCTTTTGGGCACCAGGGACAGGTTCTGTGGAGAGACATTTTTCCATGGACTGGAGGGTGTGTGGTTTTGTGTGCTGCCTGCATCCTGTGGATGGATCTTTGCTTGTTTATGCAGACCAGTTGCTGACATGCTGCGGCCCGGTACTGGTCCACGGACTGGGGGTTGAGAACCCCTGCTGTAAATGACCAGATTATGAGATTTAGGGATACTTGCTTTTTTTGTGCTGCCTCTGGTGAAGTGCAAAGATCACTTCAGTTAATATTTTTGCCTCAGTCACATCCTACAATGCACTTCAGCTGGGGCTGTCCTACAAGATGATTTGGAAACTGTGGGGCTTTCAAGAAAGGCAAAGCATAAGTGAATTGCAGAGCTCATACCCTGACATAGGTAAGAATAGAATAGAATAGAATAGAATAGAATAGAATAGAATAGAATAAAATAGAATAAAATAGAATAGAATAGAATAGAATAGAATAGAATAGAATAGAATAGAATAATTTATTGGCTAAATGTGATTGGACACACAAGGAATTTGTCTCAGGTGCATAAGCTTCCAGCGTACATGCAAGCAATACGTGATACATCGTGATCATAGTCATTGTAAAAATACATTCATCATAAATCATAAGATACAATACTTAGTGATAGCCATAGGATATTAAAGTAAGCAATCAATATAAATCATACTAGGATACTGAATAAAACAATATAAATCGTAAGATACAAACAACAAAGTTATAGTCATAAGTAAATTAGGAGATAGGTAATAGGAAAGATGAAAAGAATTTAGTAATACAGCCTTACTAGATAATTTGACAGTGTTGTGGGAATTAGCTGTTTATCAGAGTGATGGCATGGGGGAAAAACTGTCCTTGTGTCTAGTTGTTTTGGTGTGCAATGCCCTATAGAGTCATTTTGAGGATAGAAGTTGAAACATTAGGTTTCAACTTTCTCTAGCCACCTAACCTAAAATTAAATTAGATGGCTAGAGAAATTCCAGGAATAATTGTGATTATTAAAGTAGCTACTGTTTGAAGCTGTGCTATTTAAAAACCACATTCAAATGACTAAATGTTTGAGGATTAAAAGATAGTTTTGTACATCAAATTGATAGAAGGCAACACATTTCCCTTTCTTCTCCTTACTAAATATAACATACCTTTGTCTGATTTTTTTTCATCTGTCATGTGGACACACAACAGCATCTTACATGATGGAAAATATGACTTCACTGCACTTGTTTGTCTTGAAGAGATAGTTATGTGTCAGATTCCTATTTCTATCAGCCTTTCAAAATTACTGTTCCAAAATGGAAAACCTACTGAAACTTTTTGGCTAAGATAATGATCACTTCTCATCAGAAAAACTCATTCTTTCAACTTGGCCTTTTTCCATCTCTTTTTTATATTCAATCTCTCCTAGCACAGGTTATTGGAACTATCCATATTTCCAATATTACTTAAAAAGAAAAAAAAGAAAAGCTTTGAGCAAATGCTGAGTTCATACATTGTGTTAAATGAGAATGTGGTTTTGCCTTAGTTCAGGAAGAATCCAGCCATAGCCTTAGATCAAAGATGGGCTATGTGGGGCAGTCCCTGAACCATCCCCTTTTTTGCATCTCCACTCCGTCACAAAATCATACTAGGATACTGAATAAATATTATTTTGGACAAAATGTTACTTTGTCCAAAGATTGTCCACCCTTACTTATGGTCTTAAATTTATGATGTTGTAAGCCAGCCCAGAGTCAAATGACAGTGAGATGGGCACCATATAAATTTAATGCATAAAATATATTATGTATAAATTCTTAGCTAGGCTGATTTAAAACACAGTTAACCTTAATATAAAGAATTTATAATATAAAGAATTTATAAGTTATAATCTTAATATAAAGAATTCAGCCAATCTAAAATGGCTGATTCAGAAGTAAATTATCAACAACATTCAATTTGTCCAAATTATCCATCCATAATTAACTCTGCTTGAAGATGCAGATATGGACTCATGTGTTGCATGAACCCACCCCATGACAATAGACTAAATTCACATAACCTGCTAAGCTATGATTCATTAAACCATGGCTTATTTAACCATGACTTACTGAATCAACCACAGAATATACAAATGATAACCAGATTTTATCAGCCAGGAATTGCAGTCCTAATAATCTGGAGAATACCAGGTTTTAAGATATTGTCACCAGCCAAATCACCATGACTGGGTTAACAAAGCACACTAATCAGCAAACACACAAATAGTCTAATAGCATAACATGCTGTGTTACTTATCCTATAAATAGTTCCTATCTATGTTCTATAATAAATAATATTCATGGCTATTTCCACTGATGTCCTATTTGGGAACTAGCCGGAGGTATTTAGATAGCCATTGGGTAACTTGGATATTGTTTTGATTTAATCCATTCTATTAGATCCTAAGAGTTTAGTCCTCAATATATGTATGTACCTATTTGTGTGTGTGTATGTTATCTATATAAATAAAAATGTAAATGTTCGTTTGTTCAAAATCTTAAATCTCCGAAAGTTCTTCACCGATTGCTTTGAAATTTTGACACAACGTTGCATTCGAATATCCACGTGTTTTTATATACCTATATTATATATATGTCACACCTGTGACAGGTAAAAACATGCTTTTTCGCGTGTGTTTTTATATACCTATATTATATAGATGTCACAGGTAAAAACATGCTTTTTTGAAAAACAGCGCCATCTGTTGGACGTAAAAGCAACATACGCTTTTACCAGACTGAGCCACAGCAACGTGTGGCCGGGGACAGCTAGTATATAATATAATTAAGAGCCATTGCGGCGCAGTGGTTAAAATGCAGTATTGCAGGCTAATTCTGTTGACTGCTGGCTGCCAGCAGTTTGGCAGTTCGATTCTTACTGGGTCAAGAGGTCCTTCCGAGGTTAGTAAAATGGGGATCGAGATTGTTGGGGGCAATATGCTGACTCTGTAAACAACTTAGAGAGGCCTCTAAAGCACTATGAAGTGGTATATATGTCTAAAAGCTATTGCTATAGCAATAATACAATACAATACAATACAATCTTTCTTCTGTGTGGATGTTTTAAGATTATTTATACTTTATCATCATTTTCAGGGAGTCCTAGTAGATTACAGTTGTATACAAATTGAAAAATAAATAAATAAATAATACAATAGAATAATGTTCCCTTCATTTACTTCACATGAGTGAATATCTGTCATTCACTTTGGGGTGTGTGTGCACGGTGCGGCATGTATACTATAAAATATAGTCCATGGTCTACATATGCATGATGCAAAATACAAGTCAATACAAATAGTCACAGCAGTCAGTAGGAAGTCATTTGAAAAGATCTTTGTCACGTTTCTGAAAGCAAAGCAGACCTAGGCACTAGTAGTACAGATTTTTGGCAGATACTTTTATTTGGCTTCTCAAAAAGAAACAGCTTTTCCCCCCTCTTTCCATATAAAGGCAGAAAGCTACGCATGAGGTTGAGAAAAACTGTGTCCAAATATAAGACTCAGTTATCAGCCAAATGTTATTACAACCAGGAGGGCATATTTTAGTAATCTGTTTCTGATGTGGGCAACTTGTTCAGAACTAAATGTTTAAAGTGATCATACATTTAAGCTTATCTCTGCAGCCATATCGACAAGGTTTGCCATTTATAAGGGAAATGACATTTCTGGCTATGTTTCTGAACAGACCTAGGCATAAAATGTTCTACTTAGAGCATCCACTGAATTCCATGGTACAAAATCAGTGGCTTGTAATTGACAAGACTACTGAAGAAAGAATATCTATTCCTGTACAGGGAGCATGACAATATATATGACAATATATAAATGTCTATGGGCGCCAAACTCAGTCTCTCATAATTTTATCCAGCCATCAGATTTCTTTAGCTGCCCATCTCGGCAAATGACTTTGGGTGGCTCACAATTCAATAACATATATTACAATTAAAACTGTAAAAATGTTTTAAAACAACAAAAACAGTAAAAGTCATTAAAAACCCTAAAAAGCATTAAAACCTCTCATTCAAGTACATTCAAAGCAAGACATTTGGCCTGTTCACAATATAACTAGAAAGATCTAGATGCTGCTTACTGTTATAGCTTACGATATTGCAGGAAGGTCTGAAATATTTAATTGGGGGATAGATTAACCAAGTTGGAAGCAAGTAATTTTTAAAAAAGCCTCTCTGGAAGGTCCACAGAAACTTAACATCAACTTGGTTTCTCTTAAAGAAAAAAAAACACATCTTGTTGAAGAAGGTAATCCAACATCCAGAAGATCCAAGCAAGAAAGCATTCAAGTCAATTCTGTCCTCATTTGATTGCTTTTCAGCATCTGGGATTCAAGGCCATATAATTTCAAAATTTGTGTGGCCCTGTTAATTAAAACCAACTGTAGCCATATTCTCTATTTATTAATACAAGCCAATGATTACATCAGATTTCTTCTAAATTGCATTTTGTTTGACAGGAAGAAATTCTTAGTTTTAATACTTTATTTATTCAATGTATATGCTGAATATATAATTAAGAAAGGCTGGATTGGAAGTTGACCATATTTTTAAAATTAGAGGAAGAAACATTAAACCTGCACTGTACTAATGATATTAGTTTTATAGCTGAAAATGCAGTGATCTGCAAAGCTCCAGAATTAAAAATCAAGGAATAAAAAAATTGAACTAGGATTAAATATAAAGGAAACCAAACTAATAACAATAATATAGCAAGCAGCCTGACAGTGAAGATATTGAAGTGGTAGATACCTTTTAGGATCAACTATCAACAATGAATAAAGCAGTAGCCAAGAACTACACCAAGAAATACAATATATACACTTGATAAGATAGTAGTAAAGGCTTTGGAAAAGATTATCAGATGTTGTGATGTATCTATAGCAACAAAGTGTATAATCAATCCCTTCATAATTTGCAAGTGACATCAGCTCTTCAATTCACTGAGTAACTGGGGCGATAAAATTGTATTTCCAATATTGAAGATATTACAATAAGAAGGGGGTGGAAAATTCATTTCCTTTGTCAAATTTTCAGTCAACTTAGCTGTATCCTATTTTAGCAAAAACAAAATTGTAGGCAATATCCAACATTTAGGAAGGAATATAGAGATATTATATTACTGTGAATTTTATTTGTTGCCTAATATTCCTGATTGCTTATATTCTTAAGAATATGCCTTTTTTAGTGTTGTTACATGCTGAATTGATATTTTCAGATATATTCACTACAGTCCCCAATATTTTTCCTGTTTCATCCTTACCAGCTAGTAGCTTAATTAATGCTAAGTCATCCATTTATATGCTTCCTCATAACCTTGATGCTGCCTGTTTCTTTTAGGTTAATTACGCTCCATGGATGAAGTCCATTTGAGTATCAGACATTCTGGATATTTTTCTTAATGGGTAGGTGCTTGGTAAACAATAAAAAACCCCTCAATCAAATCTCAATTTCATAGGAGAGAGAAAGCATATTTATTACTCTCCTTGAGCATTTTTGAGAGTTGCTTAAATATCTCCTCAGAAGTAAATTTTTTAATGTTGATTGTGTCCAAAAGATGAGCCTCATACATTCTTCTTTTTTAAATATTTGTATCTCTAACAATTGACATTTAAAATGAGGCCCAGGAAAGACAGATCTCAATGGCATAGATATTAGTAAACACTGGCTCCACCAGCTAACATCTGTGCACTGAGGTTATTTTTATCTATATGCAAAGTCATTGACTTTATTACTGGATGGAAAACAGTACTATAAACTAAATCAGGCCAATTATATCCTGATGTTGTGAATAGAGTATCTTTGGGTCCAACTTCCCAGTAGTTTTTGATCCATTGGACTATGGCCAGGATGTGCTTCTTTTTAGTTTTACAGATCCAGGATTTTTGTCGGAGCCAAATGTTGTGGTGAGGAAGGGGGTGGTGGTGGAGACAGGAGAAGATTTCTACGCACAATAGATGAAAGTTTCACTTTGTGGCGTCTCATCTGAACATTTTTTCAGTGCATGAATTCAATCCTGGTGCAAATCATCTCTAGTTCCAGGAGATAACATAACTTTCTCTCTAAAAGAATAAACCAGAGGTGTCAAACTGGCGGCACATAGGCCAGATGCGTCACACACAGGCCATGCCCACCCTGGCTCTGCAAAGGCAAAAAAACGTCATGCTATGTCATATGACGCAATCAAGTTTGACACCTGTGGAATAGACAGAACCAACCAACAACTCATTTGCATAGCACTCAAGCTTACATACTTAGGCCATATGCACATTAAAAGAGACAGGAGTTGCATCAGTTTCTAATGGTCCCAGCAGTTTGCAAACCAAGTTTATTCAATCAAAATTAAAGCTGCAATGTGCTGTATACCTAAAGCGTCATGTCTCATGAATTGCAGGGGGTATTAAAGTAAAGCATAATAAACATACCTAATAAGAAAGATCTGTACTTTCCTGAGTAGAAAGAAAGGATCACTATGAAGATAGTGAAAATTGATCAGGTTTTCAAAGAGATTTCTGAATCTCTTTGCTGCTACTATTGATTGCTTGGGTTTTTGCAGCTCAGATATGGTATTCCCAAAAGAAGTAAGAACCTCTGAGATAAAACGCAAGGGCCACCAGTAGAGGTGGATTCTGTAAATGGGAATGGAAAAATCAGACAATGCATGCAATGAGAGACAAGTGATGAAACATGCATCATGACACCATGACACAAATATCACGATATACTTCAATCAGGCACTGAAACACAAGTTGCTATCCCTAGGATTGCATCACGACCTCATTTTGACATCATTTTGGTTTACAGCAGGTGTCTATGAGAAAAGGCTGTCTCTGGTCAGACAATAGAAGGCAATATACTGAATATGAGTAAAAAAAATGAAGGCAAAGGAATTATCTTTATGCTGTGCTTGTGGATTATGCAGTAGTATTCTAACTGAGCACCACCAGAAACTCTAGAATAGTTTCTGTAGAGATTTTCAGTCATCTAGCTCATCATTGTCTCAAATGGTAACTGGACTTTTTTTTTCCCTTGAGGAAGAAGAACACAACATTTCATTTCTCATCCAAGAAACTTCATCAGTTGTGATGGCGGGGGGGAGGGATGGAAGGATCGGTACTGACAGTTGAGACTGGAAGGTTGGGGGATGGAAGGATAAGTTCTGATGGGAATGAAAGGATTGTATTTCTTTGCAGTCATCTGGATATTAGCACTTTCCCCGAGATCTCTTGAGGCTACTTGGGGTGTAGCTTTGCACTCAGGGTCAGAGTGCAATTGGTTATAGAATCTTCTTCTAACTTCTGCAAGGGCTACGTTGTAGACTGGCGCTAGATGGTGTCTTATCCCTTCCCCTCTCAACAGGCACCACCCCTCTGTTTTTTCCAAGGAAAAAATAGTCCAGTTGCCTTTTGAAAAAACACCTTTGAGTCTAGAACAGTTTTCTTTTACCAGATGGTTTCTGAAACAATTGGCTGAAGATGATAAAAGCTGTAACCTCTGAGGGATGTCAGTTTAAAGAAAGCTGTGGTGATCTGATACAAGTACACTCTTTTAAAGTATTGTATACACATACACACCCAGATAATCTTAAGCATACATGTACTGTACCATCTTAGACAGGAGGTCAGTAGGTGTAATTTAATCACTCCTGTATCTATTGATCCTTGCCTGAAAATATATCATCAAAACAAGATGTTTTGGCATTGATCATGTTTCCTTGTTCCCATACATAGCCACATTTACAGTAAATTAATGTTCTCTGTCTGGCTTCCAAAACAAAACAAAAAAAAGTCCAGTGGAAAAAAGAAAATGATACATTCTCTTTTAAAAGGGCCTCAGTGAGCACTATAATATAAACATGTTTCCCATATAGTTCTGGTTTCAGATTCAAATGAGTAATGCTTAAATTATTTCTTGACATATGTTGTAGTAATATATATTGTTTCAGTACTGTATACAAATAGCTTTTGCTTTATCTTTTGAGTCTGCTGCTCTTGATCCCTTCACTCTGCAAATATTTTAGCTCAACAAAAACATGACTTCATTAATTCCACTGTGGGTATAATATTTTTCTGCATTCCGCTGGTTTCACATTTCTTTATCCCCTAAACCCTTGAGCATAAAAAAAAATTGAGTTGAGTTCCACATTTAAAAAAATGTTTCATTTCTGGCTCACACATGTTGCAACTGCAATATTTTTCCTTGTTGTCCTATATATCAGGGGTCCCAACTGAGCCTTTAGGAACCAGGCCGTGGAAGTGGCAGGTGAGCACACACATGCCTCATCCCCACTTGCACAAGCAATGGGTGAGCGCATCCATGCACACTCCATTTGCCCAAGCAGCAGGTGCACATACTTGTGCCAAAGGAACTATTTGTGCATACAACTTTGCCTGACACACACTTGGAACCATCTCCTCTCCCTCCCCTGCCAATCTGCACAGCCGAAAAGATTGGGGAACTCTGCTATATGTCATACCCTGAAAATATTAGATACAAGCCTATATATAGAGAGAAAGGTATCAGCTGTGGCAACCTTGGCCATGCTTTCAAAAAATTCTGGGTTTTTTAGTTTTAATGTGTATGGAGAGCATTAAGCTGGGGAAGGCTGGGGTTTGGTTATGGGATTGATCCTGATCTCTGTTATCAATTTCTAGGTATCTCAAAGATGCCTGTGGATTACAATTTAGAGAAATGTATTCATTTGATACTGCAGAATATTATGCACTTACATCTTTATCACACATTTTTATTGTACAGAGTAACATAAATAAGGGAGTTTCTAATTTATACAGTCAGATTATCAGAAAGAAAAAATGGGGCATAAGGATTTCATTTTCTTTTGCCCCAGTGTTTTGATGACAGGTTATTACTCCATTCTCTGGCCAAATATAAGCAAAGGCAAATGAAAAGGGAAAACTTATATCTCCACTATGCAGCTGTTATAAGATAGTCATTAACTTCTATTGACTGATAATATTTAAGCTCCATTGTTTACTATGAATTGAACTGTTATGAGCAGTAAACCATATGGCAAGGCAGGGAAATATTGACCTTGCCAAGGTAAGTCTGCACATTTGTAAGCCCCTAATCATGTCAAACAAATAAGAGTGAGGGAGGCTAAAGATATGATCCTGGAAATCTTTTTGCCTTTCTTGAAATAGGCTGCATCAGGAAGTACCGGAAATTAGCAATAATCAGCGACGTACTTATGTTTCAATCCAGAACATGTTCCTGTTGGGAAAATTAATTTGCTCTAGACTTAGAGTACACATCTGAATAAAAATGTGACAATAATTTGGACTGTAATAGATAAATGCTGATTGTTACCATCGTTCTGTTAATCATGACAATCTATTCTTGGTTGTTAAGAAAGGAAAACAGTATTAGGGAATATTGAGGACTGGAATGGGAGTTGTTGATGTGATAGAGGTATGAATGACTCCCTGTGGCAGAGTTATTTCACCTGCATCATATTGCAGCCACCAGCGCCTTATATCTTCTTGGTTTGCTTGAAGAGTGTAGCAATTGAATAAACTTTTCATCTTCTAATAATAAAAAATCAATGACTCACATGACAACATTTACACCAACAGCATGGCCAGTTATTTTTTTTCCTTTTAAAAGTTAAAATAATAAGACAAAAATCTTGCTATAGAATAGTAATAGAATACTGGTAGTATGGCATTCAAGCATACTATAGCAACACAATTTTTGGGTGCTGGCAGCTATAACACCTAACAGATTTCATGTTTTGGAAGAGGAATGTTTCATATCCACAACTCATTAATTAAATAAAAAAAACTCTCCTTCCTCATCTCAAGCCAAGTGAAAATTATCAATTCGGTAATTCAGCAACACAAATAACAAATGGAATTTCTACTCATCATCTGCATATTTCCTTCCATTCAATTTTTCTTTGGAGGGGGGGGAGGGACAATGACTGGTAGACTATAATCCCATTACTAGTGGAGATGGTGATGATGATGGTTCCCAACTTTAAGCCTAGCTGATATAGTCTTGTCAGATTTATGACTAGACCAGACAGGAAACCAGATCAAATGTGCTTATTCTACTTTATTGTAAGGTTACATTAGCAAAATTTTGCAAGTTGGAAGGTATTTCTCTCCTCCATCTTCTTTACAGACCATGAAATTAGGGAGGGATCTCTTCTGAGCCTCTTGCCCTGACCACATTCTAGGTGTGGGCTAAACTGCCTTTTATCTGACCATTCCCTCAGCTGTATCTTGTTGCCCTGTCTTCTAAGGACATTTCCACATACTGTTAAAAGTCTTTACTTTGTGAAGTTTCTGGTAACATTCCATCTACAGGTAATCCTTTCTTAATGACTGCTTCAGACAGTTATCACATTTACGTCAATGCTGAAAAAGTAACTTTGCGACTAATGTTTTTACGACCTTCACAGCATCACTTTGTCTCTCTTTGTGTGTGTGTGTGTGTGTCTCTCTCTCTTGTTCTCTGTTTCTCTGCAATTACAGTCAATCAGTACACCTTATCCTGTGTGAAATCATAAGCGGATTCACAGTCACATGATTTTTCACTTAGTGGTCTCTTCACTTAATGATTAAAGTTGTAAGTCCCAATTGTGGTCTCTAAGCTAGGACCACCTGTATTAGTTCCTAGCTTATCCATTGTGCTTTGCTGCTGCAGCACAGCAATTCCTCTAGAAGATCCCACTTTGCACCTAACTGCCAGTATCTCTGTCCATGTTGAGCTGAGCACTAGAGGAATAAGCAACCAATCATCTCAAATGTAATCAATGCTGAAACTTCTAGTTGATCTTTTTTGAACTTACAGAATTCCCGTAGTTGTCTTACTATGTAGCTGATGAGTGGAGTATTATTCCACAGACATTATGGCTGCAATAAATTTGCCCCCCAGCAGTCATTACAACATGACAGCTACAAAGGACTAATTGATCCAAAACATGCTACGAAGAAATAGCATAGCCCAAATCCTACAATGTTTTGACAAAAGTATGCATGTGAAAAACCAAAAGAAAGGTAAATAAGCCAAAGGAAGCCATTAAAAATCTTTTCTTTCTTTCTTTCTTTCTTTCTTTCTTTCTTTCTTTCTTTCTTTCTTTCTTTCTTTCTTTCTTTCTTTCTTTCTTTCTTTCTTTCTTGTCATTCTTGGAATACCTAGGAAACACTTCATATCACACCAGTGTCATTCATTTCACAAAATCAGATAGTGGTTCTGATCAGCGAATAACCTAATACACCAGCACAACATCTCACTTCCATCATTCTTTGTTGTATAAATAAAGATCTTTCTAAATGGCCTTCAGAAATTTTTGAAGGAATGCAGATCCATACACCAGCAGAGGATCAGAATATTGTCAAAACATTACTGTAAAATCTGAAGCTTCAGCACAAGCTTGTACAAAGGCCATTTGGCATATTCAGCCTTTTGACATATTCAGCATCGGTGCCATTTGACATATTCAGCATCAGTGTGCATATTCAAAATGGAAAAACACAGAAATGAATGCTATAGCAGGTATCAATTGAATAACATCTTCTATTTTACTGCTAAATATTTTCACTCATCCAGAATGATGAAAAATCTTTTTTTGTGGAAAAGTCTTTCCCCTTCACATTGAAAAAAAAATGTGAAAAGGGAATAACAAAATATGAGTCTGCTTCTCAGAAAGACATGTCGGGGAACATTACTACTGTGATTTTTTTTTCTTTTTGTAGAAAGATGTGTTATATTACATGGTGAGAATCCAGGTTCTGGAATTATCCCATAATGGAAATTACCTGAGACCACAAAGATCTATTGCCAGGTTTGAACCTTTTTGTAAGCAGCAGCTAAGCAATCATAAAAAAGAAAGGGTCATGTTTCATGCATGTTCTCACAGATCTCATGATTAGCGAGCCAAAGGGAAAAGAAGATTATAGGAAATCTCTCAAAAAAAAAATTATTTTGTTGAAGTATTTTCTCTTGTTGATCTTACACTAGATATTTCTCACATAGTTATTAAGTATCATTTTTCACTGGTGCCTCAGTAGATAAGTGCCTATTAACAGCCATACTGGAGAAAACCTATGTGAAGCTGTGATAAGAATTCTTTAGAAATATAATCCTGGTATCAAGAATTGCAGGGGACTGATATATAGCAATGCAAAGAATATGACTTAGCAATTACAGATTGCCTATAAAGCATAAATAGCTAGAAAATGCTTCTGCCTTATACTTTAAATTCACTGAATCTACCTAAACAAAATTACAGTATATGAATTATAAGTTCTGTAAAGGCTCAGGGGGAGACAGAATGATAAAAGCAGCACTGTACCATTATGATGCAAGCCCCACCTCTTTTGTATGAACAAATATATAAAAAGGGAGGATCTTATAGTGCTATACTGGGATACCATTATCATCATTGCAATGAAAGTACTAACATTGTTTCTGATGACTGAGACTTCACATGTCTTATATTCACCTATCCACAGATGGAAAACATTTGTTCAGAGCCACCATTGCTTTTAAAAATCTGTCACAAAGAACATGTTTCTGCAGAGAAGATGACTTAGCCCTTTCCTTCCTTCCTTCCTTCCTTCCTTCCTTCCTTCCTTCCTTCCTTCCTTCCTTCCTTCCTTCCTTCCCTCCCTCCCTCCCTCCCTCCCTCCCTCCTTCCTTCCTTCCTTCCTTCCTTCCCTTATAAAAATACTATTGTAACAAGAGAAATATATTGAAACACTTTACAACATGATTACAAGTTTTGAGCATCATTCTAAACTTCAATAAGGAGGAATTTGGGGACCCTACCACAGGGAAAACAGAATTAACCATAGATATCACATGAATCTGCAGTGGGATCTACAGTATTACCCTATCAATGTTCTAACAATCTGTGCCAGACTGTATGAGATTAGCTGACTCTGTAAATTACTTATTCCTAAACATACATATGATTATGAGCTTTTGGAATATTACTCAGAAAGCAATATGAAAATATTTCAAAATAGGGTTACATGGGAAATTTAGGAGGACCCACTTCCTAAATACTGCTTTGTATATAGCTTGCCCAGTATGCATACTGCTGCATACTGGCCAAGCTACAATTTCTGGGTTGCCATCAAGGGCTGTCCTACAAAGTCTGCATTACAAGAAACGTACTTAAGATTACTAACAGATGAGTACTAAAACCAGATATCTTAAGCCCAGTTATAGTCACACTATTTTTTATCAACTTTTGATAAAAGGCCTACCTTGCCATTGACGTTTCATGGCTGCCCACCATCAATAACTAGCACTGTATTTGTGAATCATCCTTCTTGGTGGTTTCATATAACCATTAAATAAAACAGGGGACAAGTTAGAGCCTTGCAGGATATAGGATAATTCCTAGGAGATAATTCCTAGGAGAAATCTCCCAGTATCACTTTATAATAGCATTCAGAGAAATAGGAGCAGAATTACACTAAAGACATCAGCTCCAAACCCATCACTACCCATAATCAGTGGTATTACAAACCAGCAAGAGATAGCAGGAATATCAGCAGGTTACCTATCTTGCATACAGGCTGCCTCCATTTCAGATCCATGTCAAACCTGAGACTGAAAAGGATCAGTATACAGGTGGTCCTCAACTTACAACAGTTCATTTAGTGACCGTTCAAAGTTACAAACAAACTGAAAAAAATGACTTATGACCATTTTTCACTCTTACAATCTTTGTAGCATCCCCATGATCATGTGATCAACATTCAGATCTTGGCAACTGACTTGAACTTATGACCGTTGCTCTGTCCCAGGGTCATGTGATTACCTTTTGCAACCTTTTGACAAGCAAAATCAATGGGGAAGCCAGATTCATTTAACAACTGGGTTACTAACTGATCAACTGCAGTGATTCATTTAACAACTGTGGAAAGAAAGGTCATAAAATGGGGCAAAACTCACTTAACAAATGTCTCACTTAACAACAGAACTTTTGGGGTCAAGTGTGGTCATAAGTTGAGGACTACCTGTAATTGGAGCTGTAGCATCACTGCCTTCTTCACTGCCTTCACAACAAAAGATTGCAGTATAAACACAGCCAAGAATCTCATCTCCTTTTGCAGCAGACAAATCAGAAAACTGTAATTGGATGGTATACTGAGCTCTTTAAATATGGTACTTCTGAAATATTTTAGTAGTGAGGGAAGAATAATTTAGAGATTGTTTACTGTGTAGTGATTGTCTGGAGTTTTGTTAGGAGCTGTAATTTGGGAACGATGACAAAACTGCTTGGATAACAGAATTCTGTTCATTCCTCCTTCCTCAAACTATATCTGTAGCATTCTCTGTTTTTTCATCATTTCTAATGGTAAAAGACTAGTAAGATAAACAATTGTGACTGAAAAGATGGCAGATCCTCATTGGGTGGAAACAGTGTTTTTCAAATCTTGAGATGTATGCTTTTCAATTCCCAGAATCCCCCAGCCTATGGGGAACATAAGGTTAAAAGTTTCCAGAAGGTGATCGGCCTATTGGCTACAGGGAACATTTGGGCCATGTAATTTGAAGTCTCACACCAAGCAGTCAATAAGAACATTGAATTGGTGTAGCAAAATAATAATCAGCTGAATAATAGTAAGTAGAGAAAAATGCAACTTGGATAATAATAACATCTTATTGATTGCTCAGGCGAACTAATTCAGTTACAACTTGATCTGTGGAAATCATGACTCAAGTGTATTATCTTCAGTTTGGTCAAATGTGTCATATAAGATATCAGATTTGAAGCTGCGGAACTTTATTAACTGCCTCCCACAGACAGAGAAAAACTGATAACAGAATATTAGTAATTATTTTCTAACAAATACTATAGTAGCCATATTAAAATTAACATACTAATTAACATATATAAAGTAGAATTTGTTAAAAAAATACATTAACATATACGAAGTCAGCTGAGCAAGAGTTTGATTCATTCCTAGGAAATTTCAGAGAATAAGTTAGCAAATAAAAAGAAGAAGAAAAAAGTTTGAGATCAGCCCAACCTTGAGCAAAACATTCATTTTGATTCCTTTGCAGAGCTGGAACAGATGCACATATTTTTTATTTTATTTTTGCATAAGGGACATGACTAACGTGAATGATTTTCTTTATATATAGCAAAAACTGTACAAATATTAGGGGATATGAAAAGAGAACTGTATAAATATACGAAAAGAGGAAAATAAATTAGAAAGATAAAAAGTTAATCCTCAATTTACAACCATTCGTTTAATGACAATTTAAAGTTATGTCAACCTCAGAAAAAGAAAAAAAAACATCCTAAAAGTGATGACTGTTTCATCACCCTCATGGTCACATGACTGCAATTTGGACGCTTAGCAACTGGCTTGCATTTACAATAGTTGCAGTGTAGTTCAGTCACATGATTCTGTACATCCAGATCAAGGGCTCTGGTTTGCTACTTGCATGATTTTTGTCTATTCCAAGTCATCTTAGGAATGGTGCAGAAAAACCACAGAAGCACAAATCATTGTCAATGGTCTTTTTCCAAATAAACGTCAACTGGCCTGAAAAAATAAGCTGGCAAACCAGCAATTCACCTCAGAGGGTTTGTTTTAGCCAACCTTTCAGGCAACAGTTTTCAGTCAAAGCATTATAGTGAGGTATTCAAGTTCTAATTGAAGATGCACATTCAGAATGAAGTGGAGAAGTTGCAATAAAGTTGTGATGAATTTCGATTGGATGGTTTCAGAATGTGAATTATAATCAGAATAAGCTCAGGACTGATAATTAAAAACAGCAGGCTTAGCTCTCAGATACGGAAAAGGTTGCAAGGAGCAATACATTCCCCTTGCAGCTAGCAAATCTGATGAGAACCCTGGTGTTTTGTGAGCTTTGGCTGTATCCAGGAAGTGAATGGCTGAAAATAGATGCCTAGCTATTTAAATACCTTTGTGCACCTATTGATTTTCTGTATATGCTAGCAATACAGTATCACTTGGTGAATAGCAATATTTCCATTTAT
Source organism: Protobothrops mucrosquamatus (assembly GCF_001527695.2). Taxonomy (NCBI): domain Eukaryota; kingdom Metazoa; phylum Chordata; class Lepidosauria; order Squamata; family Viperidae; genus Protobothrops; species Protobothrops mucrosquamatus. The sequence continues at coordinate 293,455 of NW_015387042.1, forward strand.
AGATAAGATAAGATAACCTTTATTGTCATATTTTACTGTGGGCACACTGGCACACATTTAAAATGAAATTCTGTTGCCTGGTCTCAAAACTGTACACATACCTAACACAGATCATGTTGTATACATACATATGTATATAGCTACACCCTTACATATAAATACACATAAATATTAATCACTGTTGAAGATGTAGTGGAAAGAGAAAGCTTAAGAGTTCATAAGGTTGATACTGTATGGAACAAAAAACTGTGACTGAATCTGGATTTCTGAATAATTCAGTCCTACAGTGAACAGTATCTTCATTTTTGTGTAATTTGCAATTCCTGCACCTTAGTGTGACAATGTCCAAAGACTGTAGCATTTGTCCCATAGGCTATGGTAGAGTACAATTTGAATGAGGGAAAGAAAAGCTGCATCATCAGAACAGAAGTATGAAAATTAGTTTTTAATGTTGTGTGGCAGAGGATCTGAACAAAGCAATTAACATAAAAGCTAAATAAAATGTCTGGGGTAGAATGCACCTTTGATTGACACCAAAATTGGGGGGAGGGGAATGCAGTCCACCCCAGATGAAGCAATAAGCTGAAGACAGCAAGTATAGAGTTAGGTTGCTGCAGTTTCTTATAATTTCATATGATTCTGAAGTAAAGAAACATCCAAACTCTAGTATAAGCCCTAAGATAAGATTTTACCTGAACTGATCATATAAAAGTGGTCTAATTAATTCATTCATTAAAACCCATCTGTCAACCTCCACTAACATGGAAAATACTGGTCTCTGCTGACTTAGTGTTTTCATCTTTTCAACTACACTCCGTAGACAGAAGGAATATTTTCCAGCTCCTGATGTAAACTGAGATACTGAGAAGACAGATGATCAGTAAATGTTTCAGGATTTCGGGTAGCGTAGTGAGAAAAGCTGTAAACATTTTCAGGAATAATCTGGTGCAGTGGTATGTGTTTTTAATATTTCACCTAATGCTTGTCTTTTGTATTGTCTTAGTGAAAGTCTTCATTTTTTAATGTTTCCTGCATATTGTCATAAGTGAATTGATAGTCATAGTCCATGCTTTAAAAATAAAACACTTGGAAACATTCAGGTTGAGCTATTGCATCAAATAAGTATTTTCATGCTAAAAGATGTGCAGCAGCACGTCCCTAATGTCTTCTTCCATCCACAAGGAACTCTTGGGCTGGAACTAATTATAGCCACAATGAATTGTTAAGCAGAGCTGTCAGCTTTACAATTTAAACAGGGACTGAATTGTTGATAGAAAGTCCAGAAATAGGCATTATCTCACCCACACATTTTCTCTCTTGTGCATACACACAGTCACTGAAAAAAATGGAAAACTTATTTTTGCCCCAAGTCCTTCCCCACCCTACAGCTAATCACTTCCAGAAGGTGACTGCTTTTGTTCAGTAAAATATTCTGCTTTCTCAGAGATAATAGTGGCCCTGTGTTAACATGTTAACCTAGGAAACCACAATTGGGGTTTCCTGGACTAAATTTGGCCTGTGGAAAGCCTCCTCACAAGACAAAATACTATAAGATAAAAATAAACTAGTCTCCTGGAAAGAGGGAGCACTTGCCAACATGTTGCTTGAAGCCTTCAGATAGAAAACTTCCAGGGAAGAAATGGTGAACTAAAAATGGCTCGCTAAAAGTTGAGCTGATGACCACAGCAGAATGAAGAGCAGGAGAGCAGACCGGCCTCTTCATAATTCCTGTCTGGACAAGGAGACGATTTGAGATCATCCACAAGTGCTCCACATAGTTGGTCCTCATAAGGAGACCATAATCTTGGTGTGTTTACACCTCTGAGAGATGAGGGAGTAGTCCTAATGCTGAAACTGTATAATGGAATGAGTGGATGACCATGAGGATTGGAAAGAAGAGATGTTGCTTAGGTAACAATCAGACAAGAAAGGCAGGTCCCCCAATGGTTTAACAGTCAGAAAAAGAAACTTATGAAGAGCCCACCCTAATGGATAAAGCATGGATTTAAAGGCAAGGAAATTTGTACTTTCAGACTTGCAAGATTCTGTTAAAACAGCCTTAAAATAAAGGAGAGTTAGTTCATCTAGACATGTTTCCTGTCTGGTTTACCTGGAAGGCTGACAAGCTGTTGTTGGTGCCTTCAAAAAGGACATTTGGTTTGCCCACTTGCTTTTCTAATCACTTTTGGATATGGCTTATTAATTGCTTTTTAGCTATTAAGAGCCTTTGGATCAACAGATTTTATATCACTAGACAAGATTCCTTCAATCCTTAATGATACAAAGTTTAAGGACTTAATTTTTTTTAAATAAACAGCAAAAAGGTTATTAGAATTTTGAATCTGGAAAATTACAAACAGACTAAGGGTCCAGATGGATTTGAAATAAGATTTTGGAATTAATCATAATAATCCTTCCTATGAGAAAATGCTTTTCTTTAGAATTATCTTTAAAAAAACACGTGATAGGATGAAACTTTGAAGATTGAAAACTAGAGAAAACCAGAAGGAACTAAAGACTACAATTAAAGGAGAAGGACACTTAAATTTGTTTGTTTGTTTGTTTATTTGATTAATTAATTAATTTCTATAGCCACCCAACTCAATCAAGTGACTCAAATCTGATTTACTAATTCAAAATGAAGCAAAATATTTTAACATTAGTCATATTAAAGGATATTTTTCACCAATGGACCAATAAATTAATTTTAACAATGTCTGTCTCTATGAATAGACTATGTTTAAAAGATGTTATGTTAAAAGAAAACATTTTACTTGACAAGATGTCAACTATGAATGTGGCACTATTCAATCAACTATCCATCTTTTACAATGCCCCCTGGGACTGACACGGACACAGAATGACTTGCTATTCAGAAATATCACTGCCATCAATGTGGCCCAGCATTGGTCTAGAACTATATAAATTTATGTGTCAAGTGTCTGAGTAACGAAACACTTAAAAGGACTTTCAGGCATGTTTTCTCCTAAAAGCATTTATTAAGGTTACAATACGTCAGCACAGCATGGTGGAATGCTTAGGTCTGGTTCTCTTCCGTTATGCATAACATTCCAAGCATTTTCCACTCCCTTATTGTAGGGTCATGGTTCACATCTTCCAATCAACTTGGAGGATGTGATTTACTTCCGGTTTCTTTCTCCCGGGCTATCCTTATGCTCCTCCCTCTTTCCCAGTTGCTGGTTTAACTATATATATACCAGACGGTTCTGCACATTGTCAAAGCAAGAATATACAGTATTTGCAGCGTTGACATTATGTTTTTATTAAACTTTTTAATCTTTTTACATTTAAATTAACAATTTTTCCCTTTCTAGTTCCCACAATTTTGACCCAAGATATGAGACTTGGCAAGACTGAGACTGATTCAGCAGGCTATAAGAATAATATGAAAAAAAGAAAGCAGCTGAAGTTTTAAAAGTATGTATAAATAACATACTTTTAACAAGAAAGTGGCCTGGATAATTTTTCTATAACAGATTTACAAATGAGACTTATGAAAACTTTGAAGAATTTTGTGAAAGGGACAAAGAAAAAAATGAAAAGAAATCAAGTTTGATGTGACATTATTTTAAGGAACTAAAGATCAAGATTGTTAAAAGTAAAAGGAAGGAATATAAAGATGGTTTATTTGATCAAGGTTAAAATACACACGTTGCTCTGGTAACCCTTAATGGACTTTTGCTGATCAGGTTTAAAATAATGAAAAACGATTTTATGTCATTGTTTACCACATATACTCCACTTTCTGGTTTGCTAGCTAATTAATTTTTTTAAAAAGCGATACCAGAAGCTTTCCAATCTAATATGACAAACATTTTAAATGGGAATATCTAGCTTTTGTCACCTTGCAGACCAATTTCTACAATATAGGCTATGTTCCCACAGTAGTCTTCCTGCTTTGATCGTGGAGTGGGTTTTATTAGGCTGAAATGTTTCTACTCCTTCAACTCCAGGACGGGGAAAAAAATGCCAGCTGAGAAGAAAAAATAGGAGGAATCTGAAATGACAGTTTGGAAGAGAAAATAGGAATGTAGAGTGACAAACAAACAAAAAGTTATCAGTAAATTTTCAGTAATAGACAACAAGTTACTTGTACTGAAGCCAGAAGAACCTGCTATATAGAGAAAGCAACATCAAAATATAGGCATGAAAGGTGAGATTTTTAATGATTCGATTATCAAAGTCTGAAATACACAAAGCAGGTGAAATTCTGTTTAATGGATGTCTGGTCTTTCGGAGTTGGGAGAGACATGGTCAGTGGTCTGATTTATTTTCCTGCTCTTTGAAAAACAAAACAGAATATGTAGGCCAACCTTATATTTATCTCTAGAATCATCTGGCTCACTAATTATCTTCAGGGTAACTTAATTTTATTTTTCAAAATTAACTATTTTCCCATCTGTGTTTACTTCTTCAGGATGAATATTTACCCAGGAAGGCTCATTTCTTATATAGAAGAAACTTTGTTTGTTTGAGTGCTGCCAAAAATAGCTCCCTGACATCACAAATCATAAGATTAAAACATTTTTTGTCAATGGTTGAATTGATGAATTTGATGCGATTTCTGGTGAGGGCAATGACAGAAAAGTGGGGATCTTTTTTGTTTCTGTAGAATGGATTAATGTGCAGCCATGTTTATAATTATATTTATTAGCTGTATTATTACAATTATTCTAAAAGACACATTTCAAAGAAATCTAGGAGTTTCTTCAAGTGCTGCCAAGTATCGTAAAGAAGAGCCATCCATTGTTTAGTTAATTAGTGCTAAAAATAGCTATATGACATCAGAAGTCATAAGGCTGAAGGAATTTGGTCCATGTTTTAAGAGACATGACTGCATTTGGGAAATGGGGAGGGGGAAGAAGGAAACTGAGAATTTCCCTTTTTATATCTCCCCATTGAATAAAGTATTAATACATGGGTCTTCAAACTTGGCCCTTTTATGACTTGTGGATGTCAACTCCCAGAATTCCTCAGCCAGCTGAGGAATTCTGGGAGTTGAAGTCCACAAGTCATAAAAGGGCCAAGTTTGAAGACCCCTGTATTAATATAAAAGAATCAGAATAGGTAGGTAGGTAGGTAGGTAGGTAGGTAGGTAGATAGATAGATAGATAGATAGATAGATAGATAGATAGATAGATAGATAGATAGATAGATAGATAGATACGCATGTGTGTGTTTTTTTTACAAAAGCCTTGGTAGACATGTGCCAACAAAATAATTGAAAAAAATTCTTTCAAGCATGTTTTAAAAGAATTTTGCACCACTCCTATCCAGCTGGCTTTTGGAACTGCTCTGGAGACATATTTCTAAAATTCCATCTCAGAAATCTCCAGGGTAGTGGATTTAGCTGGAAATCCTAGCATGTAGCAAGCATAAGGTCTTAACTCTGTTGATAAATCTTCAGAAGAAAGTCAAGCTCTCAGGATTTACATCAGACCTAGAGACAATTTCTTCTGAAGCTGAAGAAATTTATAAGTAAGCTTTGAGCTCTAAGTCGCTTGGTCCACATACAGCAGAGGTATCTACAGGAGGGAGATCAAGAACGGTAAATTACAAAAGCAGTGTCATGCCATCACTATCTACTCAAGTTTAGCATTTTGCTCCAATTATTGTCAATTAGCTACCCAATCACAATCCAACATACCTAAGGGAGGTACCATATGGGTGAAAGTTAGTTTTATCTTTGGATATAAATTCTGCGAGAGACTGGCTTCTCTTGAATTCTCAACAACTTTGCCAGTTTGAAATAGCTTTTGTTCTTTGACGTGAATCATGACAGTTAAACCAGTTTGTAACTTGTCTGGGTTTAGATGTAGCCTTAATGTCATTCTTTGCTCTAGGAAACACAAAGAAAAGGTCACCATAGAGTACAAAATGTAAGACTCAAATGTATTTTTTCCTGTTACGTTTCAACTTCACTTTACTTGCAGAGCTAGTTTTAACAGATGACAACTGACCTTTACTCACACTTTTCCCTCCATCAGGTGAATTTTGTTTGAAACATCCTTGTTCTGCAGTACAAGGATCATCAGGCAGGGGTGAATGTAAACTGAGACAATTTGTGCTATGTAAATATTCAAACTGTAGAGTATACCCTCCAGGTTTGGATAATGGAAATGGAAAATGTTGAAGGACAAGCACGTAGTATATGTGTGTATGCATTAGTGTGTGTATGTGTACAGAATCCTCATCCGGTTTATTCCCTCCTGAGGTTTGACTTTATACGCATGACAGTTTTAAGTGAATTTGAACACTCCATAGAGAAGAAGCTTATGGGTTTAGGAAGATGACAGCCATTTGAATAGCTTAGCATCTCATCCTGATCCTGGAAGAACTGCTGTTTTAGACAAATTGGTTTATTTATTTGTGCATCACATTTATAACCCACCACTAAGCAGCTGAACAAATAAGCTTGTACAATGAAAATATGTAAGAACATTTTATAAATACTTTTTTTTGTTTTTGTTTGTGTGTGCCTTAGAGTCAGTGTTGACCTGGTGATTCCCTGGGCCAGTCCCCACAGTTTTCATGGCAAGATTCAGAATTGATTTGCCACTGCCTTCTTCCCAGGACTGAGAGAGAATGACTGGTAAAGTTCACCCCACAGGGCTAGAATTCAAGGTCTTCCAGTTTCTAGCCTGGTGCTTTAACACACTGGCTCTCATAAATTCATTTAAAAAGCCCCTAAACAATGTATGTTGCAAGGCCCCAAAGGCACTCCAGAAAAGCTCTGTCTTCAACTTTTTTTCAGAATGCCGATAATTTGGGAGACAAATTACTCACATGAGGCCATTCTGGAGGGCCAATCCCATTGCTGAAAAACATTTCAGCTACCCAGACATTCTGAAAATGAGAGACATCTATCTGCTTCTAGATAAGTGAAAGATCACAGGGTGGTTGTTATATTTGTAATAAAATATTTATTTGTTAATGAGTATCTTACTGTATAGGGAAGGACTACAAGCATAATGGATTCCATTTTTGAGGAAGGTCATTTATTTATATATTTAACGTATGGCATGAGGAAGGTCAGATAGAAATAGAAATAAGAAAGTGAGATCTTATCAGTCAAACACATTTGCTTTTTAAAGAAGACCACTTGATGAACAAGGAAAGAGAATAAAGATAGCTCTTTTTTCATAATACATGTATTTCATACTATCTCAAAGTCACAGCTTCAATCCCAATTACCCAGTACATTGTTTCACAGTTTATAAAATGTGTTTCTGAATACAAAATGTTTCTCAACAGAGGCAACTTTGAAACTGCCAATCTCCTCCTCTCTCTGAGAGTTTCTGATTATTCTGCCAGATCTGTTAGGGTGGGTGGGCGGCATGATCAAGATCTACTCTACTAAATAAAGTCATCTTGGAGGTCCAAATAGGCTTACCTTCTCTGTTGTGGCCCCTACCCTGTGGAACAGATTCTCCCCTGGATTTCAGAGAGCCTCAGTTCTTTGGTCTTCCAGAAAGCCATTAAGACCTGTGTTTTTGTCTAGGTCTTAGGGACCAGATTGTTAAGGAAGCTCATTGTGTGTGTGTCTATTTGTGAATTTCTTACAAGGTGCCTTGCCATTTTTTTTTCTTTGTATTGGATTATTTTGATTTTGGTTATAGGGATGTTTTTAATTGGTTATTAGCTGCACAGAATTAGGTATTTAAGATGGGCAATGAGGTAAATTATAAATAAAGGCAGACTATTATCTAAATTCATAAATGGAGGCAATGTAGATTCTAATTCAACCACTGATGAATCACTAACCTCAAATGTGAACTCTGTTAGAATAATATATGCAGTCTACCTTCTCTTAAGCTTCTACAGCAAAGTGATACAGATGTTACATTACTTTATGTGCTTATGTATGTATGGAGTTTTCCACAACTTCTAACCTCTCTCTTTAAAGGAAGATGGACGGTAATGTACCATTCCGATACAGTGGTGCTTCAGAAATACTCCTTCCTGCAATTGCTGAATACCAGAATAATTTCTAAAGCTAATGCACTGTGTGTAGTCATGTAAAGCAGGGGTCCCCAACCCCAGTCTGCAACCCAGTGGCAGGCTGCAGCCTGTTTGGAACCGGGCCGCACAAGTACTGGGCAAGTGTGTGCATGTGTGCATGATGCTGCATTTGTGAAAGCGGCATGCCTGCATGTGCAAAACCATCTCCTGTCCCACCTACTCTGCCGCCGCCTCCACCAGTCTGGAAAGATTGGAGACCAATGGTCTAAAGCACTGATGGCGAACCTTTTAGAGACTGAGTGCCCAAACTGCAACCCAAAACCCACTTATTTATCACTGGGTGCCAGGTGGGCATGGCCCACTGGGTGGGCGTAGCTGTGGTGGTCATGCAGATTGGGTGGGTGTGGCCAAGGTGGGTGTGATCACCTCGATGTTGCTCATGGGGAGGGACGCCTGTGGGGGCCGGCCAGGGTTGGGGGAGATCCAGGGGATCTCTGGCAGGTGGGGCGGTGGGCAGGAGGCTCGTCCTGCAGGATGAGGCGAGGCAAGGCGAGGCAGGGTGAGAATGCCATTGTCACAGGGCAAGGTGAGGCAGGGGCTGGGGCGGCTGCTGCCTGACACTATCAGTCCCTGCACACAGAGGCCAGTGAGCGCATGGGTGCTGGGATGCATCCGGCCATGTGGGACCTCAGCGAGTTAGCAGACAGCTAGTTGAAGAGGGACAGTTGCCATCTCCGGGGCATGGTGTGCGTGCCCACAGAGAGGGCTCTGAGTGCCGCCTCTGGCACGCGTGCCATAGGTTCGCCACCACTGGTCTAAAGTGTAATGATTTGCAAGTTCAATTCTTAGTACAGGTCTAAACTTCATAGAATGCCATCTGGCTACTCATTTCTGAGGAGTTCTCATATCTGAAACTGATCATAGTGGTCTGGTGGTTAATGCAACCGAAAATACCATGTAGCATATGAATATGCATATGCATAAAATTAAAGACATTTTTCCACCTCCAATAGATCAAGTTATATGGTAATATGTCAAGTGCAATATAGGTCTCTGTGGACCAGTCATTTTTCTTCTATTTCTTTTATAATGTCAGTTTTCAGTGATATCAGAATCCTTATAGATCTTAACAAGAAGGAAAAATAAATGTTCCAAGTCCATTTCATGAGATAAATCAGGTGACATTATAATCTTTTTTTCCCCAAGTACCACAGAACTCTATACTGCTTTTGGTAAGCAGCAGATCTTCCTATTATTTGGTGTTGGATGTGTGCGTCTATGTATTTATGTTTGCCATTTGGTTGAGGCAGTTACGTGGGGTGAACAAGCTAAATCCCAATGTACAGTTTTTGCATGAAACAATCATAAAATAATATGGAAAAGTCTAAAGAAATCTATTTTGATATCTTTTGATATCAAATTAATGTTTAAGAATACAAAGAATTCTCTTGTGGTACCTTAAAGCCTTCTACATTTATTTCAAAAGGCATATTTTCCTAAGAACTTAAAAGTTAGCATGTGAGGCAAAAGAGAGAAAATAACTCCATTTCCTCTTTCAAAATACATTCATTGTCTAGACTTAATCTCACTAATTTCAATACAAATAAAGTCATAATCAGTATTTAAACTGCATTTCCTGTGTGTCATGACTTCCTCATTTGCAACACCTCAGAAGCAAAACACATTTTGCATACCACAATATTTTATATCCGATTGTCCAATACTAATTTCAGGAATAATTATTTCTAATCTGACTCAGATCGGTGTGGGATTCTAGCAAGGGAACTGAAGGAGGCTGGAGAAAAACACATACTTTTTTTCTTTCTTTTAGCAACAAATAACATGACATTATAGAAACCACAATGGATTCATCACAGTTTTCTAACATTTTTTTACAGGAGAGGGAGACAAAGCACCATGAGGAGTCAGCCCTACCTGTGGCAAAAGGGATAGTGGGAGAACTGGCAAACTGTAGTTCTTGGTTGCTATAAAACAGCTTGCACTAAAAATCTCCAAATCTAGATGAAGAAATTAAATCATTCCAAAGCACTGTGTTTGAGAATTTCTTTCGGTTTCTCGTTTTTTGAAAAGATGACTGTACTATACATTAGCCTATTCCAGTCTGGTGGAATATTTTATTTTATTTTATTTTATTTTATTTTATTTTATTTTATTTTATTTTATTTTATTTTATTTTATTTATTTTATTTTATTTTATTTTATTATTTTATTTTATTTTATTTTATTTTATTTTATTTTATTTTATTTTATTTTATTTTTTTTATTTTATTTTTTTATTTTATTTTATTTTATTTTATTTTATTTTATTTTATTATTACTTTATTATTTATTGGATGCCCATCTTATCATAGTGTAACTCTAGGCGGCTTACAATCATAAAAATATGTCTATACATAAACAATTAAAACATAAATAATTAAAATCAAACATTAAAACCTAAAAACATATGGACAGGGTAGTAGCGAAGATGGGATATGTTATTACTCAACCAACCACTTCCACTGTGCTGTTTTCCCACTGGGATTCCAAGCCAGCTGGCAGAGCAGTGGTGGGATTCAAATATGTGAACAACCAGTTCTCTGTGTGGATGCCGCTTCCAGAAGTCCATTCTGGGCCTGGGCAACAAAAAATTAGCTACCGGTTCTGCCAAAGTGGTGTGAACTGGCTGAATCCAACCACTGTGGCAGAGCCATGTCTTTAAGCCCTTATGAAAGGATAGGAAGGTTGGGGCCAATCTCACATCAGGGGGCAAGACGTTTCAGAGGGCAGGAGCAACAGCAGAGAAGACCCTGCTCCTGGACCCTGCAGCTGGAACAATCAGGCTGATGGGACCCTCTGCTGGCATGAGTGGGATGGGCCAATCCCAGTGGGATGAGATGGTCCCTCAAGTAACCTGGACCCATGCCACAAAGGGTTTTCAAGGTGATCATTAACACCTTGAATTGCACCCAGAAGCAGACCAGTATCCAATGCAGCTTGTGGAGCAGTGGTGTTACAGGGACCATTCTTGGGGGGCCCAAAACTGCCCACTCTGCTGCACTGTGCCCCAGCTTTAACTTCCCGAATCTCTGAATCGCTGAGTCACTGAATATCTGAAATATTGATGACAACTTGATAGATTGGGAATACAATTCCCAGTATCCTCGATCAATCTGTCCAATGGAAATTGGGCAGTGATCTTTGCATAGGATCCTTGAGTTATAGCATAGAGCTGATTAATGTATATGTACATATATATGGATTGAAGTATATGATAATGCACAGTTGATAAATGCATCTTCAAGTAGAGAAAGATAATAGTCCTAGAATCATAGGTTGGCGCCTTGGAGGTCTTCTAGTCCAATTCCTCAGGTATTCTATACAACCATACTATGACAAAGATGATATGATTGGAAGATGCTATACTTGACAAAACAAAAGCACTGGAGAGTTTACAGATTGTTAACATGGTTTATTTAGGTAATTTCTAAATTACATTGGATGAACTCAGCAACTGTGGTTTATATACTTTAGTTTATGACTGAGCAGAATATATGAACCTGCAATGATGGCCTAGGTTTGATGGCCAGGGGCCAAATATAACATGAAGGAGGGTCCCAGGTAATAGTGATTGGGTAGATAAGACCAATTGAGTAAAGTTATTCCTGCTATCTGAATGGAAACAATTCTTTACATTGTTTAGGTATTTAATTATAGCAAGAAGTTGTACCCCAGGGATCTGAGCTATTAAAGCCAAAAAAAAATCTGCCAGATTTGGGTGTAAAAATCCATTCAGCTGCAGAAGGATGCTTTTCGTGGCTCTCTGTGGCTATCCTTAATCTTGAAGTCCAGAGCTGATGTCCTTAGGGTATAAGACAACAAGAAAATTCATGGGCTGGGCTGGGCTGGGCTGGGCTGGGCGGAGTGGGGTGGGGTGGGGGTGGGGGAGCAAATTCTGAGCTGTGTGCAGGCCAGGATCTCTATGTGTGAAACAGGCATTGCTTTCAGAGGCTTTAATTTTTTCATTTTAAAGCACTTCTCTTTATGGGGAGAAATGGCTGTTCCTCTCTGAAATGAAGCCAGAAGTGTTTCTCTGGAGGAATTATTTGCTATGCTTTGTTGCATGAATAGCCTCCAGCAGGTCTGTGTGTCTCTTTGTGTCTCTTTTTGCAATAGGAAGCAGCTGATCTAATTTTAGACCAAACAAAAAGCCTAAGCATGGCAGAAGGGAAAAATGCCCCAAACAATCAGCCAATTTTATTTGGTTTTACAATCTGATTCATGGGAGAAAGTATAATCTGGAGGAATGTTTCCTTACCCACAAAGAAAGCTGGCAAGCAAGTGGTAAAGAATTCTTGTTTTGCAAGCTGACAGAAGCTCTTGAAAGGATAAGTATGTGATAAATTAAAGCGGATCTTGCATATGGGAATGGAGCATGGGATCTGGAAAAAATGCAATTTGAACTTTGAGGAGGGGATTATTTTAATCAGTGGAACTACTATTTCATCTGCATTCCCCACTTACTGCCAACAGTCTGGTGTTCAGGGGCAAATATATTAAGTTCCATTTAATGATGGGAAAAACTAAAAGACTTATTATGATCTTCAGTCCTCAGCCGCACAATTGTTGTCCTTCCTCCTTTTCATTAGGTGTCTATTTAGATATTGCAGCTTTAAAAAAAAATGTTTCATTGGCCACCTTGCCACACTTAACAATGCAAAAAGCTTAATGTTTAAGCTCCCTTCTGTAAATGTTACTACTTAAGGAGCTTTTACTTCACATATCATACAACATTGGATCTGTCATTCAGTGCAGTAATCCTTACTTATAATTTCCCTGCAAAATTGGAGGACATAACATAGATCAAGTAGCTCCAAAAGTGGTTGAAAAAAGCTATGCTTAATAGTGTAAGAATGGCCTTGCTAACACAAATCAAAGCTCATCTTTCTGGTTTCTTTCAGCAGCCAAGTGAATTCCTTTGAAGGCCAAAAACTACATATCATGGTTTCCCCACCTTCTCCATAAGTTCCATAAGTTTATGGTTAAGTTTTCTCATTCAAACAACACATTGACAATAACTGCATGTGATTTATTTATATTTATTGTCTGTATGCCATGCAGTTATTAGTTTTGCTCAGAGCTTAGATGAATTTTTCTGATTAATTTTCTGGGGCTTAAAGTTTAGGCAGTTTGCTTATTTTATCATTAACAAATTGTGCAAACCCTCAAAACCTATTAATTCGTAAGATGATTGTATGTTATGTGAACAAAGCCATAGAAAGAGATAAGCTCAAGTAGACGGAGAAAAGCAAAAATGCAGCTTTTGAGATGGGTACAATAATTCGGTACTTAACAACTCTGTCGATGAGTAGAATGTGTTGCGTCCTATTGGCTGTTTGGAAAGCATCAGGCATTGCCTATTTTTCATTTAAAGGTAGAAGTCAAATTGCAAGTTTTTGTTTTTTACACTCCACCCCTGCAAAAAATAAATAAATAAATAAACAAAAACCACGAAGAATCATGCAAGTTTTTCCAGTCCTCCAGATTGCAGAATTGTCTAATTCTATTATCTTGATGATCTCTTCTGCCTGGAAGTATTAAATTTTGTGTGCCATCACTACTGAAAATGCTCAACCTCTACTTTTATAGGTATGTAGGCCAGTTTTATGAGTGTTGACTTGGAAATAAGATCTACTTAATCCAAAGTGGTTTTAAAGAGTTTCTTCAGGCATGGAGCTTTTGTAACCACATTTTTTTCTAGTCTGCCAATGAACATCTGTCTTATAGATAAGGCATGAAAAGAGCTCCTCTAACAATTCCTTTACAAGCCAATGCTACTACTTTTTTTAGTGCTGAAGTAAACACTAAAACACTTTGTATGGCTTTCCCACCCACATTGCTCAGTGATGACTAAATTTAACCATGCATGAGTGAATAAATAGGGTATGTCAGTATTTCAGGTGTCAGTAACCTATTCCTGCTTTTCTCTTCTCTCAGAAAGCTGTAGCAGGAGAATATCTAATTGCAATATTCAAATGTTTCCTTGTAGAAATGAACAAGATTATATTTCTAAAATAGGAAAGTCAGCGTGGTGACTTCTGGGTAAAGCAATGGTAGATTAAACTGTTTCCAAAGGAAGTACAGCTGCAATGAAGACCAAGAGCAGGGCAATAATTCCAGGCCAACAGAGCTTCTTTGGACAAGGAGAGGCTGAGAGATTGCCCACTTGTGTTCCATATAGCTGATTCTCACAAGGAGTATCCAAGATTGTGGTTGACTCATGGGTTTGAGTGTTGGGAGATCCAGAAATCATGAACTTACAGCTGCAGAAGAGTCCATAATGATACTGAGTTTGCCAAAACTCATTTTCTGACAAACTATTGGATTATTCTAATTGTAAAAGAGATTTTATGACCATCTGAATAAAACACCCAGTAAGAGTTCCTTCTTTCCAGAACAGAGAAAAGAGTTAAATAACAGTTTAAAGAATATAACAGTAACGGCAAAAAGCTTGATAAAAATTCAGTCTAAGAAAGTTTAAAATGGAGTAGGGAACCAATCATATTTGAAATCATTGATGTTTGCCAAAATGTTTTAAAAATTAAATAAATAATACATTCATGGGAACACAGACTGTATAGACTTTCAGAGACAAAACACTGGTGGGTTTTGCAAAATATAGAGATAACACATATTTGAGATGTATCATGTGATTATAGAAATACAGAGCACTACAGGAAAAACAAAGACTAGAAAAGGGTGAAAAAAGAAAAGAAAAAAAGAAAAGCCAGACTTCTGGGGGAGACATGATGAACTGTAGATATCTCTGCAAAAGTAAATCTAATGACCACAGGAAGATCAAAGAACTTGTACATAGACTGTTTTTTCTGAACTTCTCTGGATGAGCAGAGTGTGGGAGATTGACCATATGTGTTCCCAATGGCTGCGTCTTGCAAGGAGACCACAGGACAGTGACCTTCCACAAGTTTGAACACCGGGAGATGAGGTGTTAGCCATCTTGCTCACAAGATGTGTGATGAGATAAAGAACTCAAGAGAAATGAAATCCTGCGATAATATTTCAATGAACTAAAGATTCAGACTGTTAGGGGTAAAAGGAAGAAATATAAAGTTGGTTTATTTGATCATGATTAAAATAAGACTTTTTTTGCAAAGTACTATTGGAGACCCTTTATTACATTTTTTTGCTGAAATTGGATAGCATTGTTAATTTATTTGTGGGGGTTGCTGATGGAACAGGGTTGAAATATGGGAAGAAATGATCTTGGTAATGTAATTTCAATGATGAAGGAGAGATATTAAACTTGCTTTTAACTGCGGCAAGGAAGATCACAAGTCAGATATTTAAATATCTTTTTTTTCTGTTTCTTTTCTCCCCCCTATACTTTCTAGCCCTTCTTTTTCTAGTTTTCTTTTCCTTTCTTTTCTAATTTCATTATGTATTATAATGTATTGCAGTTAAAAATTTCAATAAAAACCATTGACAAACCAAGATAAATTTGGTGTACTGGTTAAGGCACTGGGCTAGAATTTAGGAAACTGAATTCTAGTCCCAGCTTAGTTTTGAAGCCAGTGGGTAACTTTGGACCAGTCATACTCTCTTAGCCCTAGGAAACAGGCAATGGCTAACCAATTCCAAAATCATGCCAAAAAACCTACAAGCAGTCATCACAAGCAGTCAACAATAAGTCAAAGGTACAAAAAAAAATCAGTTAAATTTTTGTATTCCAGAATATAAAACTACTGTCAATGCTGCTAACATCGGATGTTCTTGCTTTGACAATAGATGAAAATGCAGCCATTTTCTCTATGCTTTTAGAATTAGTTGATGCTGGGAGGGGGGACAGGGATGAGAATCCAGCTAGTCATAACAATAATAACTCGGCTGTGGGAACCCAAGGACATTGGGCCCAGAGCTGATAGCATTTTGGGGGGCTAGAGAGCTGGGGAGGAAGCTTGCACTTCAAGCTAATTGGGGAATGTGATTTATGACTGTTTATTGGAGGATGGAATTGTACTTTGTTACTTTGTATCCAGGGGAGGGGAATTTAGTTTTTGGGTTCAACTATGCAGTGCCGATACTTTGTTTCCCGAATAAAAGATTCTTTAAGGTAAACAATGCCTCGAAGTTCTTTTGAAGAGTTTCATCTGTCGGAACCATGGCAACTACCTCTGAAAAATAGACATAATAAGATATGGAAAAGGTTCTTATATTATCTATATGGTATTTCTTATTTCAGACCGAACATCCATATTTAAGAATGCAAACTGGAAGAGGATGTGACATGGAAGAAAATATTTCCTTAGATATAGTAGTTGAACAGTGCTGGCATTCTGAATTATTATAGGAGGAAGAAGTTGAGACTAAGTTTTCTATTCTCTCTGCAACATCATTGTCCAAGATCCTATTGTGACTTTTAATAATAATAATAATAA